>NW_028301613.1:8181818-8333333 GCF_987345545.1 Pholcus phalangioides | reverse complement strand
GAAGAGCCCATGGTGTTATTAGGGTGGCCCTGCGGGGGTCCTCTGCAGCCTACGCTACTGCCCTACCTCCCATTCCAAAATTTTAATGACGTTATTGGCGTTAGTTTTCAATAGGGTGACCAGACTCCCGATTTTAGAGGCCTGTTTCGGTCTCCGAGATGGGGAAGAGGTTGGGTCGGACCATGGGCGGAGATACGGGGGGGGGGGAAGCGTCAAAGGTAAAGCCTACTGATCTAATGTATTTGCATATATATGAATTGACATCATCATCATCATGCCCCCAGCAATCATCGTGCCCCCCAGATATTGAAGTCTATCTCCGTCTATGGGTCGGACCTTCAAAGGTCAAAGTTCTGTTTCGGTCATGGGGATCCCTTTCCACCAAAGATGGGGCTGACAGAACTCTAGCTCAGGGACAACGGACGATTCTCATCGTTTTTTGATCGATGAATTTAGTATAGAGGGACTCCTTGAAAAAATTAGTCTGGGGTGTGCCCCTGCTGCAGAATGTAGGGAGCCCATGGTCCCGGGTCATTCCGAGAGATATTATTATTATAGCATTTTGGTCGTGCATCGGCGATATTTGGTCCAATTTGTTGTCCGACTGGTGATATCTGGTGGGGAAATTGGCGACATTCGTCCACCCCCGTTTCCACTGTATTGAAATATGGTCACCCACATTATATGTGTTTTTATGTATTTGCAGAGGTAAAGGAATGGCTGCACAGCAACCACAAACGCTGCGTCAAGGTCAAGATAGGGCCCGACGACTCGATCTCGACCCTCAACCGCAAGGGAGAGGTACAACGCAGGGTCGAACTTAAGGGACTCAGCACCATCGTCGTCGAGGTCACCGAGGACATCAACAAGAAGCCCATGGTCCTGCTGAAATCGCCGAGGGACCACGATTTGGTAAAAAAAAATGAAAAGTCCACTTTTGTTATCAATTGAATTTCCGATAGCATTTTACCGGTGTGGCCCGGAATCAGACGTTTTGTCCCTTAAGGGACAAAACTTCTGATACGTGTCTTCATACGTGTTCTGATAACGGATACTTCTATTTAAGAGTATGCCATTTAAGGGACAACCATTAATCACTATTTAAGAGGCACGGATCAGGACACCCGTCCCTTAAACAGGGGTTTTACTTCATACGTAGTGCATTAAAATAGTATGGGGACTCGGCTCAGACTTAGGTCCCGTAGCCTGTCCCCCCCCTCCCCCCAAAGACGCCACTGGCACATATCGCGTGTTGATGAAATCAGTATTAATTGAATGTTCCGCCACCAGGTGATGCAGTTCGACAGCGAGCAGTCGCGGAAGAAGTTCCTGGGTAAGCTGGAATCGTTCCTCTCGAGCCAGAAGAGGTCGCTGGACATCGTCCAGACGTACCGCGACGTGATGCTGGCCAACGCCGAGACAAAGGAGAAGAGGCAGAAGCGCCTGGAGCACTTCTTCAGGGAGGCCTACGCCCTGACGTTCGGCCTGAGGCCCGGCGAGAAGAGGAAGCTCGAGGACGTCAGCAGCGACGTCATCATGGTGATGCGCACCTCGCTCACGAAGAAGGAGTTCGCCGAGGCCCTGGGCATGAGGCCCGACTCGCTGTTCGTCAAGCAGATGTTCAACTGCGTCGACAAGGACAAGGACGGATGCATCAGCTTCCAGGAATTCCTGGACACCGTCGTCCTCTTCTCTCGAGGTAAGATTTTGTCAACATTGGCGACTTTTTTAGCGCAGCTACTGTTTTACTCCATGCGTAGCTGTTCCGAGGAAACTGGTAGGTTCTATTTCCCAGGGCCCTATTTCCGCATGGGGGAAAGTTGAAAATTTTTCCGGGGCACACCAAATTCAAACATATTCACTCACGAATTAAACATCTTTCTAGGGCCTCCCTAAATACTTGATCTAGTGCATCCTTCATGTCAGGACTTGCCATTTGAGGCCCTGGGCAGTGATTCTCAAGCGTAGCTGTCAGATACGAGGTCTCAACTCTATTCATGGCCCATACAAGGACGGGGATGACCGAGCCCTGCACTAGAGCTCTTGTCATATTTTGTTTTTTCACACTTGAAATTAACTAATCACTAAATTTACTATAGAGGTCAGACCCCGTGGAAAATTTGGTCTGGGGGGGGGGGTCTTCCAGCCTAAGGGCCTGGTGCAGGATGTGGAGAGCTATGACTCTGTCAAGGGCTTCGCTCAAGGCAGGGCGCAGAGGCTATTGCTAACTAAGCTGAGCCTGATTCCGTAATTGACAAGTATGTGAAATCTGCGCAGGGTCCCTCGATGTTTGGGAAGCCCCCTCTAATTCAAGCGAAATTATTCTCTGACCAACCAACAGGATCCGGAGAAGGTTGTAGACCCCAAGAATAATATAATACGGGACATCAGATCCAGGAGGGGAATTACCCCAAGAGTAAAATGGAGCGGGGAAAGTGGTTGTGTCCCGTAAATTACGGGACAGTAGTGCCCATTAATGCACAATAACTCGCTCACTCCGACACACACACACACACATTACCCAGAATAAACACCTATTAGGGCAAGAAGCCGATTATGAATATGTTTTGGCTATATCTCGTTATCGAATGGTTTTATTTAAGCTGCATTCGGTCGCCAAATAAAGTCGCCACGAAGATGGTTATGTTTCATTAATTTTGCTGTTGATTCGCAGGCAAGACGGAGGACAAGCTGAGGATCGTGTTCGACATGTGCGACGACGACGGCAACGGCGTCATCGACAAGAGCGAGCTCATGAGGATGCTCAGGTCTCTGGTGGACATCGCCAAGGCCAACTCGTTGGAGGAACAGCAGGTTCTGGACTTGATAGAGGGCATGTTCGCCGCGTCCGGCCTCCAGGACAAGAACGAGCTCAGCTACGACGACTTCAAGCTCATGATGAAGGAGTACCGAGGGGATTTCATCGCCATTGGCCTCGACTGCAAAGGTAATACTGCTGGCCATCTGTCCTGTTTTTTTTGACTGAATTGGCGATTTTTATTTTGATAACGGTGAGTAATCTAAATCTATTTTTGAAAGCCAGAACTCTGCTATCAGTTCCGTTTTTTTTTTTTTTTGCCCTGAATTGGCGACTTTCATTGTTGATTGCGAATAATTTAATGCTTTTTTTTTGAGCGCCATCAGAGGTGAGCAATTTCTTCTCAAGAGCCCGATATCACGCTTGTCCCGTATTTTACAGTAGTGACCAAGATGATTGATGGAAGTACCCTGGATCAGCCCATGCAGTCAAGGTTGCTGCGATGTAAAATTTGAGATTATGATGGTCATGCACACGCAGCTACTCACATTTACTAAGGCCGGTATTACACTATAAAAGTTTGATAAAGGTCCTTTTATAAAACTTGAAAAATACAGCCAATAAGGTCACCGGTTGCATTTTCTAGAATGTAGCCAATAAACCTTATTGGTGAGATTTTTCAAGTTTTATAAAAGGGATTTTATCAAACTTTTATAGTGTAATACCGGCCTTACTCATGCTTACACTCACTTACTTGGTCACTCATGCCTTCATATGGTAATTCACTAAACCGTGCAGTCACTCACAAACTTATTTGGTCACTCATACGGTTACTCACCAAATCATTTGTTCACTCACACAATCACTTACTTGATCGGCCAATACGGCACACTTGCGCGTGCAGGGTCGGCGAAATTTGCGAGGGAGAAATTTCTGAACCCCCTCTCCCACCATTCGCTTAATTATTTTGGCGACAATTGCGCGTGCGTGAGATCGAATGTTTCCCGGAAAATATGGCATACCTAATGCAATTTGAAAGTTCGTGTCAAAATGCTGCAGCTTTTTCCGCCACCTATCCAGAAATTTAAGAACTTCATAATTGAATCGCAAATATGAAAATAGGACTCATGCTCATATCTGTTATTCAGAAAGGAAACTATCAACTAGTACTATTTCTAAACCATAGATGGCAGCAAATTCATGACACGGGATATTTTTTTTCCCCCCGCCTATCAAAGCCGTCCAAATTTTATACATATGTCAACAAGCATGTTGAATTTGCTGCCAGGCCCCTGGTGATACAGGTTACCATCGATACAATAAACTCTTCCTCAGTTGCAAATGCACCAAATCCGGAAAAGCCAAACATCCAATTTTTTCGTTGCTGGTGTCAATATTGTCGGTTTTGACCTACTTCCCGAAAGCTGTACGGCTTTGACTGTACAACGTTTCGAATCGTTGACATCGAAAAATATTTCCTTGATGGTTTACTGCCACCTAGTTCCCAAGAATGGTACTAGGTGCGTTTTATTTTGTAGAAATCAGATGGCAGCAGCTGTTCCATAATCCAGGGGTTATCAACGGAGAATCTTTTCGGAAAACGTTTGTCGAACAACCGCCCCCGACAAAGGTTAGCGGCGCTCAGTTTGAGAAACCCTGTTGTAATCGGTTTCATTTTTCTGATGATTCCGCAGGTCTGTCGATGGATGGCGCCAACGTTCGGACGTTAAATTAATACCCCAGATGTTTTGATGTTGGCATTTTCTTTCTTTTTTTTTACTATAGTTAGTACCTTTACTTCGATTTTTCAGCTATAAGGGGCCGTTCAAGTATTACGTCTTCATCTATGGGGGGGGGCGTCCGATTTGCTGACAAGGGGGAGGGTTTGGATAATGCTCACGTCAGCAACCACTCTTTATGAAAATATGAGTTTATAGGATTCAAAGGGGCAGAGCTGATGACGAAATTTTACTGACAAGGGGGGGGGGGGGGGAGGGGTCAAAAATGGCTAAAAATTTGCTTACATAATACTTGAACGGTCCCTAACTGGCGAGTTCACTTGCCTTTCACCATTCTTTTTGGCTGATTTTATAGTTGTTATGATTGTCATGTATACTTTTTTTATGAATAAATTGCCAGAGGTATCTAGTCCGTGTGGACAATGAGCCGATATTGGCATATGGCTATGTTGCCTGGGTATCTTTCGGTTTGACGGCTGTAAATGGCAATTCTTCGATTTTGGCTATAAATGCAACTCTACTTGTCTTTAATATTGCTTTTGGCGATAATTCGCGATGTCTCGTATCCATAGTACGAGAGGCAGCTAATTTCGGGGGAGGGGCTGAAATTTTATGGGGCACTAAGAACGTGCCTCGTTTGCTCATGCGAGAAACAGGCCCTGGGGGGGGGGCAATATTTCTTTCCCCTCCCAACACCAAAGATGCGTGTGTAGCATCATCATCGTGCCACCCCAGATCTTCAAGTCTATCTGAATGAGTGATTTACAGTTTTCAAGCACGTGAGTGACTTTGAGCCAGTGCCGTCTTCACGTATAAGCCCACCCGGATGTGGCCTGGGGGCCTCAAGTGAAAAGGCCTCACAAAAAATGAGAACAAGTTGAAATTTTCGAGGAGTATGCATATAAATTTACCTGGTCGTTCTTCAGAAAATTCACTTGGGCCCCCGACGGCCCTGCCTAGAGAGCACGTGAGTTGCCCCAAAACACTGGTCTAAAGGGCGGCGTGCGTGCAAACATGCGAGTGACTTATTGCGCGTGTGTAAGCATGTGAATGAACAAAATAGTGACCTAGAGACCACATGAGTGTCACCAAACGAGTGACCTAAAGAGTTTACAAATATGCAAGCTTTGGGGGGGGGGGGGGCAAGCGCTCCCACAGGCGGGAAACCCGCTTCTGCTGCCCGCTATCGCAACATTTCATATATATATACATACGCACACACATGGATGGATGAACAAGCCGTATAAATTCAAAGTCATTTACTGAGAGAATGACGTTAAACAAGAAAAGTGGTCGGTGAGTCACACTTTCTCTTCCAGTAGGCCGTGCTTGAAGAAGATCATGACGGGCTTCTCCAGGCCACCGGCCTCCTCACCCTCCTCCCTGTATTCCAGCACTGCCACCAGGCCGTCCGGGTTGGAGCTCTCCCCCACGTAGAATTGGACGTCGCCGACTTTCGGCAGAACCTTCTTGACGGCCTCGGTGAGCGCCGCCTTCGCCTCTCCGATCTCGGCGTCGGACTTGCCCATCTCGACCAGCTTGTCCCGCAGGGCCTTGCAGTAGTTCTTCAGGTAGGTCTTGTAGTCGGCCTTGCTGGAGAAATCGATCTGTATCAGACGCTGGTTCAGGACCAGGTCCAGCCCGGATTCGACGTTGGCCGAGTCGTCGACGTCGCAAGATTCGGTGGCTGAAGGGTTCGCACCGGACAGCTTGATGTCTCCGACGGCGCTGCGGGAAACGAGGTGGCATTCGACCTCGAACAGACATCCGTCGACGAGAGTGTACTTGGACGAGTCGGTGAACATTTCGTCACCGGTGAGGATGTCCTTGAAGATTATCATTGACACCCTTCTCAACGCGAACACTTTCCAATACAGAAACACCAGACGACAAGGGAGAACGAAAACAGAGCGAGCGGGTCTTTACAATGACTAGCGATGGCGGAATTCCGCTATGGGAAAACGTGACGTCATAACAACCCTGAAAATAGCCAATCAGCTGTAGGCTTGTGACAATCTTGTGACCCAGCCTTCTTGGTTATGACCAGCGTTCACTGAGGTATAAGGAAAGCTCAGTGCCAGCGGTGCCATGATAAGATAAATGTTGTCATATTTAAAAGATAAAGTGGTTTAAGCCGGGTTTTCCTAGGAATAGGTTTCTTGCGCCACGTGAACCGAATTAGACCATTTCGCGCAGGCAGAAACGTGTTACATAATTACGCTACGCGTTTGTGTTTTCCTAGCGGGGTGCATCAGATCAGAAGGCGGTCATATTATAGTATATGGGATTGGCATCAGCTACTCTGTCGTCTGCATGCTCCGGTTTCAGGGGGAAGGGAAAGAAAACACACAAGAGTGAAGAGAATATCGGCAAAACCGCGGCTCACGACGCATTTGGTTCCTCCAGAAGCAGTCGGCCAATCACGCCCGACGTAAAGCGCTGTCGTGAGACGTATCGCGCTCTGTAGGAAAACAGTCATGCGGTTTTGCTTATTGGTGAGTGGACGGCGTGTCGCGCTGGGCGATTTACGTTGCACGCGGCACAGAAAACCTGCTCCTAGGAAAACCCGGCTTTATGCATCGAGCCGCTGCGGCGTGGTCAACATCGAATGCAAGGACATCACGTGACTCGGTGAAAACGCAGTTCCCGCCAGGCAATTTCCCTATTTCTTTGCGGAAAAATTTCCTTTCATTAATTCTTGAATTTCCTTTCATTAACTCTGGAATTATTCTTCTTTTATTAATTATTATTTCTTTCTGGAATAATTGCTTTCATCAATTCTGGATTTGTTTCTTTCATTAATGATGAAATTATTTTTTTATTAATGCTGGAATTATTTCTTTCATTGATTCTGAAATTATATCTCATTAATTCTGGAATTATCTCTTTGGGGTCATTAAAGTATTACGTCAGCATCGAAGGGGAGGGGGGTTTCGGATTTTCTGACGGTTGCTTACGTCATCAACCACCCGTTTTGAAGATATGAAATATTCTAAGGTGCTGACGAAATTTTACTGACAAGGGAGGGGGGGGGGGGTCAGTGTTTTGCTGGCAACGGGCGAAGGGGGGCTGAAAATCTGCTTACGTAATACTTGCATGGCCCCTTTCATTAATTTTGGAATTATCTCATCGATGCTAAAATTATTTAATTTATTGTTTTAAATTAATGTGGATGCCTTATAAGAAAATAACGGGAGATCGTGTTTGTTTTCACCGAGTCACGTGATCTTCAAATAAATGGTGTTGCGGGACACCGTTTTCAGCACTGCCTAGGCGGAGACCACTGACGTCATACTCCCTCCAGTAATATAAGCTTGATGGGTTTATGACAAGATTTTCAACATATCTATTTGGGACGAATGTGCGAAGAAAAAACCGGCTTGGTCATTTTTCCTCCAGAAAAATACGGGTCCCAGAAAATCGCTGGGACTTTCGGTAAAAAAGTTATACCAAAGGTAAACGAAGTTGTTTACTGGTCACTCATATAGCCATTCGACTTGGCCAGTCATATAATCACTCACTAGATCATTCATACGGTCACTCACTTGGTGACTCATATGGTCACTCACCCACTCACTTCGTCACTAACACGGTCAGGGCAAGCGAAATTTCCGTAAACCGTGAGTCACCCACAAATTATATTTCCCCATACATTTATCATTCCTCATAATTACTATTTTTCCCTATTACGTATTCTTATTATTATTATGTTAGTCGATCCTTGAACTGTTTTTCCCCATTTGTTTGTTTTTTTAGCGGCATGTGCGAAATGCAAACTATTTCTCACATTCCCACAGGCCCTGAGCCGTAAAAAGGTTTTGCGGTCCTGCAAATTTCGACAGCAATTGTGCCTTTGTTGTGTGACCTTGTTTGCATTTACGTGTCTTGAATGTCTCTGAGAGTGTCTCTATTCTGACTTTTGATAGAAGACCATGATGAGCGACTACATCACGCTTTCTTTTGTTTTTTGCAGGAGCGAAACAGAACTTCCTGGACACGTCGACGAACGTCGCCAGGTAAGATGACGATGACGAGACGATTTCCCGTATGCAGAGGCGCATTCAATACGTTGCCACCCTGTTCTATCTTTCTTTCTTCCCCCCTTTCACACGCTCTTGGTCGCTCACTGAGATGGCCATTCACTGATCTGGCACATGGCTTTTTAGGACACTGACCTGTTTGCACATTCTTTCTTTGGTCGTTCACATCCTTGTACACTTTAGATCACCATTTAGGTTGCTCAAATTCTTTGACATTTACGAGGTTTTCCGTATTCTCGTTTGGTCGCTCTGTAGATAAATATTTTGGTTGCTCACTGATCTGGTTCCACTTTCTGATCTTCACTTTCTAGTTCATTCACTCACTGATCTGACTCCTAAAGATCGAGGAGTATTTTACTCGAACAAAAGAGTGACCGAAAGAGCGAGGTCACTCTTTTGGACACTCGCATGCTTACACACTCTTTAAATCAACATTTTGGACACTTGCACACTTACGAGGACACTATTTTCATCAAACGGTCATTAGATGTCTCGTTTGGTCACTCCCATGGTTATACACTCTCTAGGACTAGGTAAATTTTGGTTGCTCACTGATCTGGTCTTTCACTCTCTAGGCCAACTCTTTCAAACTGATTTGCCACCTCGCTCTTTAGGTAACTCTTTTGGACGCTGACATACTTGCACATTGTTTAACTCGCTTACATGTTTGAATAGTCTATAGTCACACATTTATGCTAGCACATTCGTTTACTCACTCACACACTTGCACACACTTTTAGTCGCTCATATACTTTTATGCTCTGTGGGTAAATCTTTTGGTCGCTCAGTTGGTCAATGACATGGTTTCTTACTCTATGGCTTACTGTTTTGGCCGCTCACTGACCTAGCTCCTGATTCTCTAGGTCACACTCTTTTGGTGGCACAAATTCTTGCCAACGCTTTTAGTCACTCACGTGCTTCTCGATACTGGTTTATGGTTTTGCCGCCCTTCTCCCATTCTAGTCTTATTTTCTCGACCACTCAGTTTGTCACCCACCCGAATTTGCCGCCCTTAGCTCCCCCGTGAATACGCCCGTGATTATGTGATTGTTGAAGTGACTAGATGACGTCGTACCCAGAATTGAGCGACTTATTTTTTCTTCTTCTCATTTTAGGATGACTAGTTTCCAGATAAGCAGGCCACCGGAGAAGCAGCCGAACTGCATGTTGAAGAAGTGGAACCACTTGGCGACTTTCCTCGAGGAATACCGCCAGCACATATTCTACCTTTTCGTCTTCTACGTCATTACCGTGGTGCTTTTCTTGGAACGATTCACTTGTGAGCATTTTTTTTTTTAATTTCGTTTTCAAAGGGACCCCGCGTACGGAAAAAATTCATCTCCAACAATTCACCGACTAAGTGGCAGAGTGATCGAATGGATGAGCGGTGAGTGAGAAAGTGAGTGATTGATCAAATGGGTCGAGCGAGTTGGCGAAAGAGCATATCAGCAAGGGAGTGAGTGATCTGGTGCTCGAGTGAGTGGGTCACTCACTCGGTAATTCACCTACTCATTTGATTACTCACCTACGCAATCGCTCATTCACTCTGTCAAGCAATTGCTTACTCACTTGGTCTTTCGTACTGTCACTCACTTGGTATTTTGTACTGTCACTCACTTGGTCTTTCGTACTGTCACTCACTAGGTCACGTAAACGGCCATTGAATCACTCACTCTGCCATTTACCATTCATTGGTTGGTCACTCACTCAACCACTCACTTTTACTCCTTTCTTGGTCATTCATACGGCCACTCGCTCCACTGAATAGCTCAATCACTTGGTAACTTACCCACTCAATCACTAACTTGTTAACTCATCCTCTCACTCGATCTCACTGATACGGTTACTCACTCACTCGATCTCACTGATACGGTTACTTACTCACTCGATCATTTATACGGCTACTCACTTCCTCAGTCATTTATACTATTACTTGGTCACCCATTCAGTTACTTTCTTACTCAACCACTCATACGGTCACTCAGTCAATCGCTCATTCACTTGGTAACTTACCCTATCACTCGAACACTGATATGGTTACTCACTCATTCACTCTCTAGCTCATTCGATAGCTCATTCACCAACCAATTCGGTCACACATCTACTACTTTGCTCAATCACACAGTCACTCACTCACTGATGACGAATTGTTGTCGGTGAATTTTCCGTAAATCGGAGTCCTCGCCCCAACCAGGAGATCAACACTTTTTATTACTGTACAAGTTGAAATGCACGCATTGATACATTTGTATATTGCACATTGCAGATTACGCTTACTTGGCAGAGCACATGGACCTGAGGCACGTGATGGGTCTCGGCATAGCCATAACGAGGGGCTCGGCGGCCTCGCTATCCTTCTGCTACCCGTTGCTGCTGCTGACCATGTGCAGGAACCTGATCACGAAGCTGAGGGAGCTGCCCGTGCACCAGTACGTGCCCCTGGACTCCCACGTCCAGTTCCACAAGGTGGTCGCCATCACCGCCCTCGTTTTCACGCGTGAGTATAATATTACCTACCTACGGTTTTCCCCCCATCACCTGCTAAAAGACTACGCACGCGCATAGCCCCTTCTAGCACGCACTCAATCTTGAGGACTCAACCGGACATTTCATTTCACTTTGGTCCACAAACATCCCCCCCCCCCCCTCCCAAAGACGATTTTGAAGCTTGCGACGTAGAAGTAGGAATTATGCATATTAAAAGTTTGGCTCTGAATATGCCTACATCTACTTTGCATCGTTTCAAAAATGTCTGGAATGCATATTTTGCATGCACGGCGATCCCAGAAGATGGGGGGGGGGGGGGGAGAGGCAGAAATACAGGTAGAGGCAAAGAAAGGGAGAAATTCAGATAAAGGCAAAGAAAAGGAGAAATTCGGATAAAGGCAAAGAAATGGAGAAATTCGGATAGAGGCAAAGAAATGGAGAAATTCGGATAAAGGCAAAGAAAAGGAGAAATTGAGATAAAGGCAAAGAAAGGGAGAAATTCGGATAAAGGCAAAGAAAGGGAGAAATCCAGATAAAGGCAAAGAAAAGGAGAAATTCGGATAAAGGCAAAGAAAAGGAGAAATTGAGATAAAGGCAAAGAAAGGGAGAAATTCGGATAAAGTCAAAGAAAGGGAGAAATCCAGATAAAGGCAAAGAAAAGGAGAAATTCGGATAAAGGCAAAGAAATGAAGAAATTCGGATAGAGGCAAAGAAAGGGAGAAATTCGGATAAAGGCAAAGAAAGGGAGAAATTGAGATAAAGGCAAAGAAAGGGAGAAATCCAGATAAAGGCGAAGAAAAGGAGAAATTCAGATAAAGGCAAAGAAAGAGAGGAATCCTGATAAAGTCAAAGAGGAAAATTCTGATAGAGGCAAAGGAAGGGAGAATTCTGATGGAGATGGGGGTGGGGGGTCACATAGAGGAAAACGTAGGGATAAGTTCAAACAGAAGGAAGGAAGAAATTCCTATTAAGCCAAAAGGAGGCAGAAATTCAGATAGAGGCAAAGGAAGAGAGAAATTCAAACAGATATAAAGATAGTAAGAAATTTTCAAATGGAGCTAAAGGGATCCAGAAATTCAGAAAGGGTAGGGGAAATTCAGGAAATGGCTGGGAGGGAGGGGGGGGGGCAGAAATTCAGATAGAGGCAAAAGGATACAGACAGAAACAAAGCGAGGCAGAAACTCACATAGAGGCAAAGGGAGGCAGAAATTCAGAAGAAAGACCTACGGGAGTAAACAATTTGGAAAGGGAAGGGGGAGGGGAGGAGAGATTCAGAGAATGCCCGGAAAGAGGGGGGGGGGGGGAGGGTAAGCCAGAAATTCAGAGGAAACAGCCAAGGAGGGCAGAAATTCAGGAAAAAAAGAGGACCAGTAATGCATCAATCTCCGGAGTGGAAGGAAATTCGGGTAATTTGTACGAGAGAAGTGACAGATTTCGGCCTGAGCGTGGCACACACACATATTTCTCTGTGGTAAAGAGAATACATATATATAACATATTTCTTGTAAAGAGATAAATGATGACCGATGATAGAACAGAGGGCGCCAGCTGTCAAGGTGAATCGGAAATGAACCAGTGCCCGCCAGATGGCAGCACACGAACGTTGTGGAGCTCGTCCTCATTTGCATTAGCGCGCCTTTTTTTTTTTATCGTGCACGAGCAAAGCCGCTTGAAAGATGCTTAATTAGATGCTCTTAATGCAGCTTTGTGCACGAGTCGCAAGCATCGAGCTTATATTCAGAAGCGGCGCTCCGGGCCCCGAAAAACTCAAACTTTACACTTTTTTTTTTTTAATTTGAGAGGCCCGATATTTTCTGTTGCGCCCGGAGCTCAACCGACTAAAATCCGTTTCTGCTTATACTTACTTAGGCCGGGATTAAAGTTTTAAAAAAGTTCTTTAATAGAACTTTAAAAATGCAACCAATAAGCGTATCGGTTACATTGGATCGAATGTAATAGATGCACTTATTGGTTGCATGTTTTTCATGTTTTATAAAAGAACTTTTATCAAATTTTTATAGTGTAATGCCGGCCTTAGTAAGTAAGTAATATAAGCTCGATGGTCACAAGCCATTGCTCTTTGTTTGATTCATTTCTATACTCTGCTACTTCTATGGACAGATGCTTTTGCGTTGGTTTGGGAAGGGGGTGGGGGCTGTCCCTAGACAGGAATTTTTTAATTTTTTTCGAAGGGGATGGAGGGGGGTGGCCTTACATAACTGATAGTTTGGTCAGAGGTGTGTTTATAGAGGAGCTCAGCGTCAAATTCGCAGGAGGCGGAAAATTTCAGTTCAAGAGTGCTCAACGTTTGGAAGATTGCGGGCCATTTCATTGATTTGGAAACATATCGCAGTCCACTTAAGTAATTTGGAATTGTGCCGCGGGTCACTTAAGTGATTTGGGATTCAGTGGCGTTTAAAAGCATGGGCCCACCCCGGAAGGGGGGGGGAGGACTGATGAAATCTGGTTAAAATCTTCAATAGCAAGCATGTAAATTTGTAAGCAGGAGATTTCTAGCCAAATACAGTCCTCAAAAAAAATCCTACAGGTTGCATAATTTGAATAGTCTACAGGCGGAAAAAATTAAATGGCCTATAGGGGGCAAACTTGTGGCAAAATATGAGCAAGTCGCAGGCGGTAAACCCATAAATCCGCCTCTGAGAATATAGTAAACTTATCCACAGCAATCATTTTCTCTGATTCCGTGTGTGGGGGGGGGGGGGCGCGCAGAATTCCCTTGGCTAAAGTACCTCGAGGTCATGATCGGGGACAGCCCCCCTTCCGCAAGATAAACTTTAATAATAATGTATTAACTTTTCTTCTTCTAGTGATCCACACCGTTGGGCATTGTATAAACTTTTACCACGTTTCCACTCAGCCAATCGACAACCTGAGGTGTCTGACCAGCGAGATGCACTTCGAGTGAGTTCTCTCTCTCTCACCAACACACACTAATTATCATAATTATCATTTGCGATTAATAATAATATTATTATTATTAAACTTTTTTGCAGCTCAGATTTCAAGCCGACGATCTCCTATTGGTTCTTCCAGACTCTGACAGGTAAGAAAATTAACGCGTTAGGTGTCTTCATTGTGTACAGGGTGCAGCATAGCAAACAGGGCGTATGACATTTTACTGGCGAACCTTTGATCCTAGTACGTAACCCGTTTTTACCCGCATTTAGTTCTTTTTCCCAACTTTCCTCCGTTTTTCGAATTTGAATATCTCAGCACTTAGAAACATAATTTTTTTTTTGTTGGCATCAGGACAGACAGGGAAAGAACTTTCTAATTGGGTTTTGGGGCACACGGGGGACTGCATAAAAGAAGTTAACTTTTTCATTTTAACAACTATACAACGCCTTGAAACATGAATGACATATCTGAGTGTTACATGTTATTTGCATTCGATCCCGGGATTCTACGGATAATGAACCAGCCTGTAGAAGTCGTTATTTACCCCTCGGAAATTCGTAGAAGGCTTGCGTATCTCCTGCGCAGGACCATAACTAGTGTCTGGTGCCCTTGGAGCTGGACCAGGGAGGGCGCTGAGTTTACTCTTTATTTCAGTAAAAAGTTGAATATTACCTATACGAATGCGTTGAGAAGACGCGTATCGCGTACCTATCAGTAAAAAACGTCAAAGACGAGTGTTCATACCTGTGGAGATGCGTTGAAGGCGCGTATTTCGGAGCTATAGGAATGTGTCCAAGGTCACATAGCGTGCCCATAGGAATGTGGTCAAAGCGTGCGTTGTATACCTGTGAGAATGTGCTCAAAGTACTTGTTGCCTACCCAAAGAAATGTGTTCAAGGCACTTGTCGCGACAGTGAATAGTGATAGTGCATACCTGTAGAGAGGCGTTAAATTCACGTATTTCGGAGCTATAGGAATGTGTTCAAGACACTTGTCGCGTACCCATAGAAATGTGGCCAAGGCGTGCGCTGTATAAGATCCCATATCTTCAAAACGTGCGTTGCATACACATAGGAATGTGTTCAAGGCGTTCATTGCGTTCCCATGGGAATGTGTGCAAGGCTCGTGTTGCATACCGATGAGAATGCGTCAAAAGCGCGTATTGCTACCAATAGGAATGCGTTGAAGACGCGTGCCCAGTAGGTCTACGAAAAAGAATACATCGAATGTCGCATTACCCATACATGTATATGTACCCATGCACATATGCACCGAAGGTCACGCCACACACGCATAAAAATGAGTTGAAAGCGTTTCATGCCTATAGGATGCGTTTAAGGCTTGCTTTGCGTATCCTATAGGAATGTGTTAGCGCATATTGTGTACAAATAGAAATGCGTTTAAGGCCTGAGCATCTCTTAAAATGCGTAGGAAGCTCTCTTAGCCTGTCTTCAATAAGAAAAAAACAATGCGTTAGAGGCCTGTTTTTTTTTTTTTCGGTTACGCATACGATTAAGTTTTTTGCACTTTTTTTATAACTTGACTCCTTTTTCCCCCCGCTGTTGCTGATTATTTTGCACGAACCCCTGAATGGCCTCCCCGTCACGTATCTCCAGAAGGTACGCGTACCACAGGTCGGAAACTATTGATCTAGAAGCATTACCAGGACACACGAGGACCATTTGTCGCTGTAATTCATTATTGTTTCTTACGTAACCGATAGTGACGTCTTGGGGACCCTTGTCCCACCCTAGCGTTCGGTGAAACCCCCAGTTCAGACTTATTATTCGTTTGCCATACGAAGGGAGGATAACAGGAGGGGGGGGGCTGTGACGGATGGACAAACACTGCGCGAGAATTTTTTGTAAAGTACGCAAGACGTTGACCGCAACTTAAATTGTACGTTTTCAGGTATAACTGGTCTCCTGCTGTACATCATAGTGTGCATAATGTACGTCTTCGCACACCCGCGCATCCGCCAGAAAGCCTACAAATACTTCTGGTCGACACACAGCCTGTACGTGCTGCTGTTCGTCCTGTGCCTCATGCACGGATTGGCCAAGATCACTGGGGTAAGTTCAGTAGAGTCCGAGGAAAAGTCTTTACGCAGCTGGATACTGTAGTGTTACCGGCCATATTCTGGTTGCGTAGATAGGTGTTCATGGTATTTTTTTTCCTTCGCAGACTCCCAGGTTCTGGATGTTCTTCGTCGGACCGGCCGTCATTTACGTCTTGGACAAGATTGTCAGCCTGCAGACGAAGTTCGTCGAGCTGGACATCCTGGAAACGGAGCTGTTGCCATCCGGTGAGTTCGAAATCTTTCGATGTAACGAGCCGACCAAACTTGGATACTGTATATGTACAAGGGGTCATTTAGAAGGCAAAACTTTCAGGAATGATAGAACATACATGAAACAATTATTTTCGCCCTCACAACTGCTGGCAATTCACGTATCCCACATGCCACTGACAAAGGGAACCGGTATCCACGTCGAACGGGCTTCTTGTGGCATCTTAATAGGCCTGGCACACCATGTATCCTGCGTGCCGCTGACGTAGGGTACCGGTGTCCACGTGCGGGTTTCTTGTGGCAACCTCACAGTCATGACGCACTATGCATCCTGCATGCCGCAAACGAAGGAAACCGGCGTCTGTTCAAAACAAGATTCTTGTGGCGTCCTCGAACTCGCAGCATGCTTTGTATCCTGCATGACGCTGACAAAGGCAATCGGTGTCCACTCTAAAACGCTCCCGTTACAGTCTTTGAATTTCCAGAGCGCTCCCAAACGTTCCCGTTATAGTCTTAAGACTTCCAGGGAACTCACAAACAATCCCGGTGCAGTCTGAAGGCTTCCGGAGCATTCTCAAACGCTCCTGGTACATTTTTTCGGGCTTCAGGGGCCCAAACATATTCGCTACAATCAAAGTTTGGCTTTCAAACTCAATCTAAACACTACTGGTCTTCGGCCTTTCAGAGCACTCTTAAAAAACTTCCGTTACAGTCTTTGGGCTTCCGGAGTACTCTCGTCCGCAGCAGCAGAGCCAAATATGAAATGCATGTTCACCTATTCCAGATTCGTCCATCCCTTCTGTAATTCCACGATAGAAATGACAGCAAAACCAGCGCTGTAGGGTGGATTCACATCCACAGACACGGTAAACATTCTTTAATATAAAACTCATGAACATATTCATATCTATCGTGTCGTGGTCTGCGCAGGCACAGACAGACATTTTTATGTTAAAGAATGGTTACCGTGTCGGACCCGACAGGGTGAGTGTCTGTTGACGTGAATTCCCCCTTATGCGTTCGATGACAGTGCCGTCTAGCGATTCACTGCAGGAACTGTATCATTCCTTAAAGTTTCACTTCCTGAATCACCTTGTGTAATAATCTCGTTGTCTACAGATTAGCTCATACTCCTTTTCCTTGTCGATAGATGTCACGATGGTCAAGTTTGCGAGGCCACCGAATTTCAAGTACCTATCCGGCCAGTGGGTGCGATTGGCCTGCACCGCGTTCCGTCCGAGCGAGTACCACTCGCTGACCCTGACGTCGGCTCCTCACGAGAACTACCTGTCCGTGCACGTCAAGGCCCAGGGTCCGTGGACCTGGAAACTCAGGAACTTCTTCGATCCGAACAACCTCGTCAACGGGCACAGGATCCGGGTGAGTCTTGCACTATGCTCGGTTCCAAGCCAATACGTATAATGAAAGGCTGCACCGATTGTGGCAATATGCGTGATGGCTTTCTTTCTTTATTTTTGGTCGTAGGTCCCTCGCCAGATCCGACTGGAAGGTCCTTACGGCGGTGGCAACCAGGACTGGTACAAGTTCGAAGTCGCCGTCATGGTCGGAGGTGGGATCGGAGTCACTCCTTACGCGTCGATTCTCAACGATCTCGTCTTCGGCACCTCCACCAACAGGTACTCTGGAGTCGCTTGCAAAAAGGTGTGTATTGATCTAAAGCAGGGGGAGGGGTGCACAACCTCCGGTCCACGGGCCAAATTTAGTTTTTTGCCGTGGACCGCAAATCATTTTCAGAAAATGGTTAAAAACATCGAGAAAAAAACCCCCGATAAACTCCAGAATTAATCAAAGAAATAATTTCAGAATTTGGGATAGAAATGCCTACTAATAAGCCTACTACGCAAATAAATAAAAGAAAAACACAAAATAATTATTGAAAAATATGGAATATTGTAGGAATTAATTACCAAAAATAAATAATTATAATTACCAAAAATAAATAATTACAGAATCATTCAAAGTGATTTCAGGTAAAAATTTATGTCTATGAATACAGAGGCCACAACAGACGAAGTTGTCCAATGAGGTGGCTGAAAAAAAAGACGCCCATAAAAATATGGTTGCCTCCTTCTAAGTACCGTTATCTTTTCGATTTATCCCAATATGTTTATCGTATTTCTTTTTAAAACGTGTCAATCGTATGCAAGACCCCCGCAGGTAACCTATTCCCACCCCCCATTAGAGGAAAAACTCCCTGCGACACAACGACCTAGAATTGTCCCTTACCAATCGACACTGGTCGAAGCAGTTGATTGACTATTGAGATTAATAACTCATGCCCCTTCGTATCTGTAATAAATATACCGTATATACTCGTGTATAAGCCGACCCCCCACCCCTCCCCACTTCAGGACCACCAAAACCGCAATAAATTGAAAACCCGTGTTTAAGCCGACCCACAGAAAATCCTAGCATTTTAGAGAAAAAAAATCTTATATTTTCATGCAAAATGAATATCTTACGGAAATTTACGATAGAAATTGATTCAAAATTTTTAATCCGTTTCTTCTGTGTCTCCAAGCTCATTGTAATCTATCAGATCATCATAGGGGGTGTGGCATCTTCGTTTTTATCCTCATCTGGGCTGTCATCTCCATTGTCACTTTCAAAGAGGATATCATCTTCAGTTCCGTCCATCGCATTGCTCATGCAACACTTTTTGAAGGATCGGATGATAATTTCGGTGGAAACAGAATTCCACGCCGCATGTACTCATTGGCATACTAGGCAATGTCAGGTTTCTTCAAGGCACCACTATTTTGTAGTTTCTTTATCATCGGAACTCATCCATTCGATCCGCAAATTACTCAAATAGTCTTTGAGAGGCTTGTTCATGCTCACATCTAAAGGCTGTACAATCGACGTTAGCCCACCTGGTATTAAAGGCAATGCTATTTTCCATTTCTTTGCCTCGGCTCTGACATTATTGGTTCTGTGGAGTTTGAACATATCTCATACCAATAATGCCGCCTACAAAAATGCCTACTGATTGCGGAGTCGATATATTGTCATCAAAAACTGACCCGAGTATAAGCCGACCTCTCCACTTGAGGAACGAATTTTTCCACAAAAAAACTCGGCTTATACACGAGTATATACGGTACTTAGCCATTTAAAAGGCTAAAACCAAGAGGGGGGGGGGGGTTTATTTTGCTGTCATGTAGTGGCAACGGGCTTTTGTGAACACAACGTTTTTTTTTGTCTCCTGCGAGTGGACGGTTTGGGCATTTTCACTCCAGTGCTTAGTTTATGTATCTCCACTTTTAACGTAATAAATAATCTGTTGTTAATATTAAACCAGTTCTTGAAACATTATTTATAATACTGTCCATCTCCCTTTGAAAACTTTAAACACTTCAATCACATCCCCCGACACCTGCGTTCTTCCAAAATATGAACATTTTCAGAATTTTTTCTCCGTAGCTAAAGTCCCTTGTGCCATCAAGAGCACGCGTGGCCCCTTCTCTGTACCTTCTCAATGTCCCTCTGTAAGTATGGTCTCCAAAATCTGACGGCAAATCCAGGACGAAATGAGCCTAGGAAAAGAGGAAGAATGACTTTAGGAGAGCGCGAAGAGACCCTTTTTTGAGAATGAAACCGACCATTCTATTCGTTTTTTTTTACCACCGCTGAACAATGTTCAGCAAATCTAAGTCGCTCGTCAATGAGAATTCCCAAATCGGTGATGTTAGTTGCATCCGGAATGAGACACCCCCCCCCCCCCCATTCAACTCGTAGGTGGAACGTAGGTTGTCCAAACCAAAATACACTTGTTAATGCTCCATTCATGCTGCAATCCTGTTCAAATTCGTCTGGAACCTGTCCCCTTTCGCTTCGATTCCCGACTAACCCCATAAGTTTCACATCATCTGCGCATTTGCTCACAATCCCATCGGATTACATTCGCTCGAATGTAGCAGATATGCTTATTGGTTGCGTTTTAAAGTTTTATAAAATAACTTTTATCAAATTTTTATAGTGTAACCCCGTCCTCAGACATTCCGAAAGTCATTGCTTAGTCCCACAAACTCTTGTTACCTGACAACTTTTTGGCCCATTTCGGGAACTTGCCTAGCTCTGGCGAACTTATCAAGTAGCCTATCGTTCAAGTTGGGCCCGGTTTGGCATGTATGCTAAATTTCACAGACATCGGTCTAAAATCGTAGATTTTTGCATAGAGAACATACACACATAATCAATGTATGTATATAGATTACCAATTTGCATATGACATCCTATTAATTTTCGTATTCAGTGCATGTTGCAGGAGGGTATAGAAGTCCTGCATGTGTTGATTGTTTTTTTTTAATTTCTTTTTTTGGCCACCAGGTGTACTTTTTGTGGATTTGTCCGTCTCACCGGCACTTCGAGTGGTTTATAGACGTCCTGAGGGACGTCGAGAAGAAAGACGTCACCAACGTCCTGGAAGTACACATATTCATCACGCAGTTCTTCCATAAATTCGATTTGCGCACAACTATGTTGGTGAGTCTTAATATTTAATTTACCTTTTTTTTCGACATTTTGCCAAAACAGAAACAAATTAACATGAGTGACACCACAGATCAGAACTACGCTTTCAATCTGCGGTCAGTGCCGTCTTGACGCATGGGCCCATCCGTGCATGGCCCGCTAGTACAGAGGGCACCTCGTGAAAATTAGATCCGATTAAAATTTTCGAAAGTATACACGGAAATTGGTAGGGCCTCCACTAGGGAAAGAGCAGGTGGATCTAGTGTCCGAGCGGTGGACTAGAAGGGGATGCCGAATTCAATCTTGAACTGCTTCTTCTACACTATACGGCAGCGCCGAAATGCGTGTTTGCCTAGCACCTCCTGAAGATAGAAGGCCTCCGCATGGGTTGCCAAGTTCATCTGTGACGTCATGAGAGTAGTCGGCGGGGATAAGTATAGCCCTGAGTATTTATTTATTTATCACACAACCCAGTAGTCAAGATTGCACATACGCTGGTAAGATTCAAAACCAAAAGCATAAAAGAACACATAAATCAAATAGAAAAACCACTTCATATAAGGTGCAAAGTTGAAATCGTCCAAGGAAGAAACGAATCCAGCATAAGGGGCGGAAACGTGGTCACGTGGAAGACTGTTCCACAGTCTAGCTGAACGGCATCTAAAGCCATAAAAATAGCGGTCATCTCTGGCCACTGGAATTGAAGACTGTGACTGCGGAGGTTCAAGGTTCGCCTGTCCAAGATTTCGAAAAAAGAGTTATCAGAAGGCAAATATATCATATTATGTACCAGTTATTATAAGGTCAGCTCGAGCCCTGCTCCACTCCGCCAAGTATCTCGAGTCTCTCTTGGTATTATCTTACACCAACACCTGTAATTCGTTTAGTAAAAGCCATTTGGGGACTCTCGACGTGTAATATGCCTTTAATTTTGTATGGACACCACACCTGCGAGCAGTATTCAAGAATCAGTCGGACATGTGCAAAAAGCGAAAGTCAGGGTATGCATATCGCACTTACCCCCTTAGTCACTTACTTACTCACTTACATTATCGAGCCGTGCGTATCATATATGCGACTCTACTAGGCCTGCAGACCATATTACGCTAACGATCCGTGAAGTCAAGGGAACCGAATATTGAAATACCCAGATCAGAGCATATGGTCAAGTGTTGCAAAACTTCAGGACCTATCAGATAGCAGACAGGGTCGGTGGGTCAGACTAGACGCATAGAGCCACTCTTGCCGATAGAAATAGGAAGATTGTTCCAGCTTCTTAGACGAAAGCAGGCAGCCTCAAGGCCAATTGTGTTGTCCGTCTTTGAGAATAGCTTAATATCATCTGCGAATTATAGAGTGGGAAAGACGACTTGAGCTATGTCATTAGTGAATGAACTGCCCGTTTCTTCTTCAAAAAATGCCTAATTAAGCTGTTGAATTTCTTCGATGTACTTTATGGGCTTATAATTAATTTAAAAAAAACCTAAACTGTATGAATTTATGCAGTTGAATATATTAAAAGTCAATACGGAGGTATTAATTTTTTCATGCTGGAGAAGATATAAATAAATAGTTTAAATCAATGTTATTGCATGAATATCCAACTCATAAGTAGGTCCGGGGCTAATTACTTCATATTTAATCTCCTGGGCTTCGTATATCTTTGAGCGAACTCAATATTTCAAAAATCGAGAATTCAATACAATTTTTAAAATCATTGATGTGGCGGAAAACCCCCACCAAATTTCCACATTTCTACAGTAAAATCGGCAATTTTAACACTCATTTCTATAGGGATCATCCTTTACCTGCCCCTCAAAGTGATGCTGATGATGATTCTGACGTCTATTCAAAAAGCTCTCATTACTGGAGGGATTGAAAAAGTTTCACAAACCATTATAAAGGCATAAACTATTATACATACACACTGGCAGCGTTAAAGTATAGCCACTAGAATAAGGGAATAAATAAGGCACTAGAATGAGAAGAATAACAGAATCCTTATCGAGTCGCCTTACGTTAAAGTGACAAACCATTGTAAAGGCATATAAACGTCTGAAACGCATTGCTAGGGAACCACGGTAACCAAAGCAAACTTTCGGAAAGTGATTGTTCAGGCCCAAAAACCAAGTTGCCCGACAGTTTTTTTTGCCCAGTTGGGGCATTTGCCCTGCTCTGACGAACTTTTAAAGTAGTCTATCGTTTAAGTCGGATCCCATTTGATATATATGCAAAATTTGGTGGCGATCGATTCAAAATTGTAGATTTGTATAGAGAACATTCACGCACACACAGACACAGAGAAAATCAATTTTATAGATTTCTTAAATTATAGATTTTCTTAAAAAGAAACGAAATGGGGGGAAACATGCTTCCAGAGAATTTCCGTTGTCGTTATAGTGAATGTGTTCGGATTTCCATTGATAAATTACTCGCTATAAACGAAAATATTTTGTATCTTTAACACAATCTCCTAAACGAGACTTCTGTTTAACAATCTCTTATCTTTAACAATCCTAAACAACACGAGACTTCTGTTTAACAATCTCTAACAACGAGATCCTCGTTATATGCCGTACTCGTTATAACGGACTTTTACTGTGTATATTTCTAGTACATATGCGAGAACCACTTCCAGAGGATATCGAACAAGAGCATGTTCACGGGTCTTCGGGCGGTCAATCACTTCGGGCGGCCGGACATGACCTCTTTCCTCAAGTTCGTCCAGTACCAACACTCATACGTACGTATCCACTCACGAGGCGTTGGGTGTTATTCTTAAGAATTATCAAATTGTTACTTATATTCAGTTATTCTAAATTTTAAACAATTCTGAAATTATATTATTTTTTCATTTATTCTGAAATTATTTTTGGAATTTTATTGATTCCGAAATTAATTCTGAAATTCGTTGAAAAATCAGAAATAGTTTCACAACTAAAATTATTTTCAAATTATTTGTCAACTTTCTTCAAATCTGAAATTATTTCTGACTTTTCATTGATTCTCTGAAACTATTTCTGAAATCAGTTCGGAGATTGTTTCCAAATTTTGTTTGATTCTGATATTACGAGTTTTTCATTCATTGTGTGATTGCGAAATTATTTCTCAATTTTCACACACATTTCTCTTCTGAAATTTTTTTTTTCTCCGTTGATTCCAAATTTCATTATTCTACAGTTCGTTACTTCAGAACTTTCATTATTCTGCATTTATTTCTGAATTCTCGTTATTCTGCATTTATTTCTGAATTCTCGTTATTCTGCATTTATTTCTGAATTCTCATTATTCTGCATTTATTTAAGAATTCTCGTTATTCTTCATTTATTTCTGAATTCTCATTATTCTGCATTTATTTCTGAATTCTCATTATTCTGCATTTATTTAAGAATTCTCGTTATTCTGCATTTATTTCTGAATTCTCATTATTCTGCATTTATTTCTGAATTCTCATTATTCTGCATTTATTTAAGAATTCTCGTTATTCTTCATTTATTTCTGAATTCTCATTATTCTGCATTTATTTCTGCATTCTCATTATTCTGCATTTATTTAAGAATTCTCATTATTCTGCATTTATTTAAGAATTCTCATTATTCTGCATTTATTTAAGAATTCTCATTATTCTGCATTTATTTAAGAATTCTCGTTATTCTTCATTTATTTCTGAATTCTCATTATTCTGCATTTATTTCCGAATTCTCATTATTCTGCATTTATTTCCGAATTCTCATTATTCTGCATTTATTTCCGAATTCTCATTATTCTGAAATTATTTCTGAATTTCTATTTATCCTGAAATTATGCAGTTTTGAATGTTCATTGATTATGAAATTTAAAAATTATTTCCTCAATTTTCAGTGATTTTTAAAATGATTTCTGGTTTTTCATAGATTTTCTGAAACTATCTCTGAATTTTATGTTTGCGTCTCAAGCCGGGTCCACACCAGCCGCGCTACGCGATTCTGAGCTGCGCAAAACCGGTTGTGGGTGGGGTCGGCCCGCAAAACCAACCATTGAAATAGGCCGCGCTGTGCCTAGGCCCCACCTCTAAACATAGGCGGAGATAGACTTAGAAGTCTGGGAGGCACGATGATGATGATGTAAATTCATACATGCATATACATTAGATCAGTCGACTTCACCTTTGACGCTGGAGAGGGCAATGCCCCCCCCGACGCCGCCCCCCCCCGTATCTCCGCCCATGCCTCTGAACCAGTTTTTCCGCGCGGTTGAAGCCGCTGGTGTGGATCCGGCTTATAATATGGTGTGAAGGTGCATATACGTGACTATTAACGAACACGTGTCTCTTAACTTTGGACAGGTCAGCAAGGTAGGAGTGTTCAGCTGCGGACCGTCCGCTCTGACGAAGAGCATCAGCGCCGCCTGCGAGACCGTCAACAAGCAAAGGAAGTATCCACATTTCATCCACCATTTCGAAAACTTCTGAGGAAGTCAGAGAGACATTTTCAACCTCTCAACCATTTTATTTCTCTCTCTCTCTCTCCCTCCCTCCCTCGGAAGCCATGGCGAGAGCTTTGCAGAGATACGATTGTTGGGACGGCGCGAATATCGGGGGAGAAGCTCTCCAATCAATCAATCCTTCCGAAGGAGCACCGTGATTTCGACTGGTCATCACATCGGGAGCACCTAATGCTGACGTGATTGGTCCCAATTTGTGGGGTCCGGAAAATGGACTGAAATTTGTCTCGTTAATTTTTTTTTTTCTTCGGATATTTTTTTCGTTGGAGCTTTTTATTAATTTTTTTTTCTAGTAAATGTGTCAAAAATGGACGAGAAAAGTGTCAAAAAATGTGTCTGGTGAATACTATTTTGTTTTTCTCTTATTGGGAAATTATCAGACGATAATTATGTATATGTACAGTGTATTTATAGTAAGTAAAGTGATTTTTCCTGAGAAATTTCAAGTTTTTATGGTGATTTATTTTATGCTTTGGTGCTTATTTACACTCATGTCCATAAATTGAGGATAATGCCAGCTCCGGCAAATAAAGGTTCAGAAACAAAACATACGTTACTTATACATAAAGCCCATTTATTAAACAAAAGATAAAGAACATGATACCATTCATAAAAACTACGATTTTTGCTCCCTGGAGCAATTGTAAAAAAAATATCTCCTTTACAAAAACTTACTATTACATGGTTGGTATGATGGTTAATACATTGTATGTCTCCCATGCGATGAAATACAGTCCGTACAACGCCTAGGCATGCTCAGTATCAAATTATCGATCTGATCTTGGGGAAGATCACTCCACTCAGCAAGCAATGCTCTCCGAAGTTCCGGTACACATGTAGGAGGTGGTTGACGGGCTGCAACTCGTCGGCCAAGCATGTCCCACACATGCTCTATCGGATTCAAGTCAGGTGAGAATGCTGGCCATTCCATACGGGTTATATCCTCAGATTCAAGGCATTCGTTCACGGTGTTTGCTCGGCGTTGTCATCCATAAACACAAATTCTGCGCCCGTGGCACCACTAAACAAACGTACATGTTGTTCCAGAATGATGTCCCGATAAATTTGGGCTTTCATGGTTCCGGTTTGAACATTCAGATGTGTTCTGGAACCCAGTATAATTCCACTCCAAACGAGCAATGCTGCACCACCGTAACGGTGTCGTTCAATGATGTTGTCTTGGTGGTAACGGGTACCTGGCGTTCTCCATATGAAAGTCCGACGTGAATCAGACTGCGAGCTAAACCTGGACTCGTCGGAAAACATCACACAAGCCCACTGTGACGATGTCCGTGAGTTGCCGTGAGCGGAACACATCTGATAGGCAGGCGAGCATATAGACCAATATCTCCCAAACGTCTGTACACGGTTTGCCTTGAAACTGTGGTACCCGTGGCTGCAGATAGCTGACGAGACAGGTCGGATGCTGTGCTCCGTCTGCTTCTTTTGGCAGTTACTGCCAAATACCGGTCTTCATTAGGCGTTGTAACTCGGGGCGACCTGTACTGTAACGTCTACTGAGATTTCCGTTATCTTGGAATCGTTGCCAAAGCCTAGAGATGACACTTTGGGCAATTCCAAGTTCCTCGGATACTTCCATCTGAGTACGCCCACATTCCAGGCGGCCGATAATTCTACCACGTAAAAAATCACCCACATGCGTCCTCTGTGTCATAACTATTCGCTTATGGCACTGAGCACCTTACAGAACTCTTGTGAACAATTTTACTTCTTTGCCACCATTCCTTATATACCCCCCTCTTACACTCTCGTCATTGTGACGTACTATCGGCATCATCTGGTGGCTTCCTGAAATTTGCATATCATTCTTGCAGATGTGTGTGATAATTCTAGAGGTGAAATTTTTACTTCAGATTTCGATTTCCGTGTGATTCTGAATTATCCTTAATTTATGGACATGAGTGTATTTACTAGCTACAATACCCGGCGCTGCCCGGGTTTTGTATTGGCAGCATTAAATGAGTGACAAACCATTATAAAGGCATATACATGTCTGAAACGCATTGTAATTAGGGAACCACGCTGTATAACAGTGATAATCAGCCATGTATCGCCAAGAGATTAATCACCAAAGCAGCAGTCCTCGTATGCATTATCCAGCACCACATTGTCCCGTCCCGACGCAGTCACCTGTTGTGGGCGCACGGCTAAGAGCACTGATAATAATTCCAAGCGAAAAATCAGAACAGTCACCAAATTTTTGCTACAAGTCGGATTAACTTGACGTTTTTCCCGCTTATTCTAACCAAAGGTCAGATCATCATATTCCCGCCAACGGTAGGATACAGTAGCCACCGCCTATAATAATCGCTGGTTATAATAATCAACCACTTGTAAGAATCAAATCAGCGAAACGAAAACCAAACGTCATTTTAACGTAGGAAAATCATCGGTTATAAGAATCAGATTTATTTGCTTATTAGAATCAAAAAAAAATTTTTCCCTCCAAAACTGCCACCGTTTATCTCAGTAGTAGGAACCTGTATAAAATATCTTTGATATTCACACGATTATTTTTGAGGACCACTTATTGCGTCTTTTATCTTTGTAATAGCCATCCTGTATTAAGTAATTTCCCCCCCCCCCCCAGGGCAGTCTTGAGAGCATCACGCCCCCTACCGGGGCCAAGCAAATTTTCTGAGGCCCTACCTGGCTAAAAATGCTTGCCTACAAATTCATATGCTTACTTTCAAAAATTTCAGTCAGATCTCATTTTTGTGCGACTCCTTTTCTTGAGGCCCTGGGTCGTGCTCGGGTGGACCGATGCGTTAAGACGGTACTGCCGCCCCCCACCCCCCCTCCAACAGCAGTGAGGATTACAGCTTTGTAGTAAAGTGAGCAAATGAATCAGTGAGCCATGTATGGCAGACAGGGCCGCAACTAGAGGAGAGCAGACGGGTCTAGTCATTGCCTCCTAGATACTAGAAAACCTCTGGGACAGCGGTTCTCAACCTGTGATCCGCGGCCGCTCGAGGAAAATAAAAAAAACAGTAAATTTGAAAAAATTATAAATATTTTAAGTAATATAAATAAAAATAATTAACTTCGATGAATAAATAAAAAATAGGTCTACGGGGCCCCGCAATAGAAATTATAGACCAGAAAGGGCTCCACGAGTCAAAAAAGGTTGAGAACCGCTGCTCTAGGAGGTAATGGCTTGGTGCCCCGGGTGCTGGATTTGAAGGGGCACCTCAAATTCACTCTTTCACTGCTCCTTGTACATTATACGGCTGGGGCGGGGGCAAAATGCGTGCTTGAGCCGGCCGACAAAGTACCTAATTGCGACCCGTATCACAGAACTTATCAGCAACAGGTTTATGGTAGAAGAAAATAATTAGGCAGCCGTAGCTCCTACCATCCCCCTTGGATCATGATTGTTCACTTTGGGAAACATTGATGAGTTATACTTAAAAGAGAATTATTTGAAGTAAAAAATGAATACAAAGATAGAATTTTATGGGAGTGAAATAGAACCGATGCAGTGGGTCATCGTCGGGGGCAACTCCATGAATGGTTCGAAAAGAATGTCGTATTTTCTGCAACATATTTTTTCATAGTCATTTTTTCGTCCGACATGTTTTTAGAGAAGGCAGGCGTCGGGGGAAACAAGGGTTGGAATTTAAATGTAATCGGGCATATCCACCCTTCAGAAACGCTTACTCTTTTCGAACCATACGTGGGGTTGCCCCTGATGACGACCCACTGCATAGGTTCTATTTCACTCTCATATAATTCCATCTTGCATTCATGTTTTCTTCAAATAATTACCTTTTAAGTGTATATATATAAGTATAACTCATTCCCACGCCAAGAATAAGTTTGATCATCTGATTTTGCCATCAAGAGTAAGATTCATTTTCTCCACCAAAAGTCAGATTAACCATCATTTTCCCCCTGCCAAGAGACAGATTTGCCATCATTTTCCCCCGACAAGAACCAAAGTAATGACGCATTTCCACACCAAAGAGTCAAATATAAATGACATATCACCACGCCAAGATTCAGTTCAACCATCTCATTTTTGCACCAAAAGTCAGATTAACCAGTTCACGTATAAGCTTTTGGCAAGAAATTTGGATTACCTCTATTTAACGAATCAGCGATAAATCTGGTAACCTCGTCCTAACCTAACCGCATCGTTAGAAAAAAGAAGAATGAGGAAAGAAAAAATATATAAAAGGGAAAAAATATAATACATAAGGTAGATAAGAGAGTTCTTTTTTCAGAGTCCTTCACCTACGTATTTATTCTCTTTCGCTCTTACATGCATATAGCAGAAAGATACATTAGATGTGCGGAAAAAAAATCATTAACAGGAGTATAGAAAGAAAGGAGGGAAAGAAAGAGCAACTTCTTCGCAGATAATTGCGTTACTGTAAAGCTTTGCAGTGGTGAAGAAAGAGTAAAGAAAACACACGAAGAACTTTTGTTTCGAACGCAAAAAAAGCGTCAAAAATTCTCGTCGTATCCGAGGTCGTTGCGGTTTCATCGACGTTATAACTTTCCCAGATTTATTCTTCGAGGAAATCACTGAGACCGCTAATTATTGGCGTTATAATCGGTTTGTCGTTATAACCGAAGTTGAAAACGGAAGCGGAAATCGACAAAAGTTGTCGTTATATCCAAGGTCGTTGCGGTTTCATCAAATTGCCAAAGATTGACGTTAAAGCCGAGGTGTCACTACAACCGAAGCAGATAGGAACAGAAGTAAAAAGCTCCGTTATATCCGACGTCGTCATTCTCATCGACGTTATAACGCCCAAGGCTTATTAACGTTATTCTCTGTGAGAACCAGCCACTTTCTTTCGAAGTGTCGTTATAACCGAAGTTGATTGTGATAAGTTGATGATGCATTTTTGCGGTTCATGAGAAAGGCACAATGTTTAGGAAAGAAATGTGCTTTCGAAACTTTCTTCTGTTTTGCAGGGCCGTCATTTCAACTTTTTCCGGGGGGGGGGGGGGCAAAGCACATGTGCTCAATGTATGTATATATATATGTATATACCATTTTTAGTGTATTTTCAAAAGCCCCCCGTCCTAAGTGACGGGCCTGCTGTTTTGTCATTCATTATACGGAGCATGAACCCCTTCGCTTACAAGGAACTGGCGAGAAATTCGGATGATCGCTATTTGACGAAGGGGCGATAAATATATAAATCTTGTCCTAACCTAACCGCAAGGAAAACGGGAAAGGGGAAAAAAGTAGAAGAATAGGAAGGAAAAAAGAAACACAAATGTGTGAAAGGAAAATGTACAGATATGAGAGAGAGGATAGAGAGATAAAAGATGGAGTTGGTATATACGAAGTAGAGAGATTTCTCTTTCCACCCTCATCCAACCTGTTCTCTTTTGCTCTTGCATGTATATAATAGGAAGATGCATCATATGTGAGGAAAAAGTCACTGGTAATTGTGTAGAAATAAAAGAGAAGGCAAAAAAGAACAACTTCCTGGGGTTACAACAAACCCTTGCTATAATGAGGAGAGAGGAAAGAAAACAGAGAGAGAGCTTGTTTTTGAGTTCATTCCACAAGCATTTGGACGGAATATTACGTCCTTGATCGTAAAGTGGTTAAAATTTTGGTTCTCAGCCAACCCAGTAAGTCCGGGTGAGACAATAACAAATGGACAGCTGACGTAGTATCTAGGCTTCCAACATTTCAGTTCGTTACACGGAACCCTAGATGGATATCCGACTGTTACACGGAATCCTTGATGAATATCAGATTGTTACACCGAACCCTCGATGACTGTGAGACTGTTGGACGGAACTCTTGATGAATATCAGACTGTTACACGGAACCCTTGATGAATACCAAATTGCTACACGGAACCTTTGATGAATATCAGATCGTTACACAGACCTCCCGATGACTGTTGGACGGAACGCTTGATGAATATCCGACTGTTACACGGAATCCTTGATGAATATCAGATTGTCACACGGATGATGAGAATATCAGATTGTTACACAGATGATGAGAATATCAAACTGTTACACAGTTACACTCAATGACTGCGAGACACAAACCCCTTAATATTATGAGACTGTTGGACGGAACCCTTCATTATATTGCCAATACTGTTGCAGAACCCTCCGATAAGACGAGACTGTTGCACGGAATCCTTGATGAATGCGCGACAGTTATACGGAACCTTTAATGATTGTGAGACTGTCCAAATGGCAGCCAAACAAAAATGAATATTTCTCTATAATAGTACTCGCAAATAAAAATTTAGCGTTGGATTCCGCGGTGACCTCGAAAGCTCTTGCGGAACTCCAGTTGAAAACCTATGATCATAGCCCCTACAAGGGTGAGGTAGACAGGGCACCAGCTCGGGGTTCCGGGACGATTCTTATCATTTTTCTTGTTTTTCAAACTATAAATTGGCTGTAGTGGGGCCCGTGAAAAATGTGATTAGATTGTCCTGTCAAAGCTCCTAGCCTAGGGGCTATTCTGCAGTATGGGGGATCATACCTATGATCTAGACCAGTGTTTCCCAAAGTGGGCCATATTGCCCCCTGGTAGGCGATGGAACGGTCCAGGGGAGGGAGCGATAGAAGTTATATACGAGTATGGCATACGATCCTACGGGTTCGCTTGTGGGGGGAGGCGATGGAGCAAAAAGTTTGGGGAATTGTGATCTAGGACTAGGTGGTATTGGGTGAGCACCACGATGTCTTTGCCTCTCTCACAACGTGTGAAAATTTCGACGTGTTCAAACAAAAGCGATGCGTCACACGCGTATTCACTGGCAAACAGACATCCTTGAGTCTTGCACAAGAGGTCAAAGACTCCGGCTATTTTCTTTCCTGTCTCCTTGAGGCCTCCTCCTCCTCTTCCCATTACAAAATAACACTCGTAGAATGAACGAGGCCTCTCGGGCCTACCCAAAATTGTGAAATATCACCACAACACTCTTTACTGAGGAGAGTGAAAAAAGAATGGAATTTATACCCGAAAAAACGTCCCTGTCCGAAACAATGGCGAATGGAGCTTGTTCGGGATGCAAATTTCCCTCGAGTCCTAATCCTGGTGCACTTTGTGTCATTCGGAAGATTATGGAATGAGCTTTCATCCGATTGGCAACACCGATGGGTTTCAACGTTGCGAAATATCTGCATCAACGAATGCACTCAAAAGCCGGGTTCTCCTAGAAGTAGGTCTTTTTGCACCGCTTGAACCGAACTGGATCATTTCGCGTCGACAGAAACGTGTTACATAATCACGCTACGTGTTTGTGTTTTCCTAGCTAGGCGCATCATATCAGGGTGGCTATATTATATTAGATGACCCTGGCATCAGCTATTCTGTCGCCTGCATGCTCCGGTTTGAAGGGAAGGGAAAGAAAACAACAAAAATGAAGAAAGAGAAGATCTCTTAAACGCGTAGCGCACGACGCATTCGACTCCTCCAGAAGCAGTCGGCCAATCACGCCCGACTTAAAACGCTGGCGTGAGGCTTGTTGCGCTCTGTAGGAAAACAGTCATACTGCTTTTTCTTATTGGTGAGTGGACGGCGTGTCGCGCTGGGCGATTCACGTTGCGCGCGGCGCTGAAAACCTGCTCCTAGGAAAACCCGGCTAAAAGGCTGGAGATTTCGTGACCAGAAAATTCACTGCCACGCAATTCACCGAAATTAAAATTCACTCTGTTCGGAAAATTCACCGACAAAAACCAATTTGCCGAAAGGAAAAAATTTACCGCTCTGAACACCGACAAACAATTCACAGAAATTTCGAATTCACCGACAAGTAATCTACCGAAAAGAAAATTCACCGACAAGCAATTTCGCTACTAGCAAAAATTCACCGACAAACCATTTACCGAAAAAGATTCATTCGATGGAAAAACTTCACACCGATAACAGTTCGACGCGAGTGAGTGAGTAAATGAGCAAGTGAAATGAATGAGCGGATAAGGAAGTTAGCAAATGAGTCCGTAAGTTAATAATTGAACAAATGTCAGTGAACCATCAATTTAGAGAGTGGAAGAGTGTGCGGGAGTGAATAAGTGAGTGAGCGATGTATATATATATATATATAATTGTTCGCTCATTTACTTGCTTGCTCAATCATTAGCTCTCTCACTCGTGTCGAACTGTAATCGGTGATTTTCATATCAACTGCTAATGCGTTATAAGGAGTTGAAGAGTGTGTCTCTGGTGTATTGGTTTGCGCACTTGTCCGTTATGGTTGATGAGTTTTCTTAGTGATAAATTTCCCATTGATGAATGGTTGGTCCGTGAATTTTCCGTCGATGGTCAGTGAATTATTGGTCAGTGAATTTTCTGCCGGTGAATTTCGCGTCGATGAATTTGTTGTCGGTGAATTTTTTCAGTGAATGAATTTTCTTTGCGGTAAATTGTTGTTGGAAATTATCCGCCGATGAATTTTTTAGCGGAGAATCACATGTTGGTGAATTGTCGGCTGGGCATTTTCCGTGAACCCTAAGACTTATAGTGTATGTACTTCGTCAGATCATTTGCATAAATCACGAGATTAACGTATTTCCGATGCGGTCAAAGTTCGAACTCGTCAAAAGAGAAGAGAAGAAAACAAAACCTTGCGGTTCTTTAACTGGACCCCGTAACGGGTCAAGGTGTGCTGGTTCTTCAAACTTCGGTCGATGCCGATTCATACTATGTGTATCCTTCGTTTGTGGGCGTTGGGATTAGAATTGAAGAGGCCAAACGAGTGTGCGGTGGCTTTTTTATTTTATTTTATGTGCAAGTAAGTACCTGATCGACGACCATCGGCCACTTACTTACCCCTTGTGTGTGTGTGGACTCTATACTCTCGTTTTCTTTGCTTCTTGATGGCGGTTATTGGAGCACTTGTTAACCTCGACGTGTGGTTCTTTTCTTTCATTCATTTACTTATTCCCCAACAGAAAACATTTCAGGTACCTTGACACATGAGTCAAGAGTCATCTCTGATCGAGACTCACTTATTCGCGGCCAAAGACTAATAAAACTTTCATCATTATATGTCCATCGGGACGAGACCGCGCATCCAATTTGCTCTCCGCCATTTGCGCAACCGTCACTTGTGTGAAGACGAAGCGCGGTGGCTCAATGATGCCATTTTATCTCGCGTCACTAGCCGCCCCCTACAATTCTATATCCTTTTGATGTCCTAAGGCGATGTAGCGTCAATTGATGCCTCTATTGCATCAAATAAGTGCTCTGTTTCCTATGATCTGATAAGTGCTGTGCCAATCAGGAAGGCTCATAGGGCTCCCGAATGAATCTGTTTTAACTGCACTCTATGAACTTATAGAGTAGAAAGAAAGAGAGAGACCCCCCCTCCCGTGTAAAAACCCTGACCCGAAGGGTCCACCAAAGATTTCGGCTTATACACCCACTTCCAAGATATGGAGAGAAGGACCCTCGAGTGCAGCAATGAATTGCTCTGTTTGACGCAAAATGCTTTTGTGGAACCACCTGTGGCATTAAACTGTCCTTTTTCAATCTCATCGGCACAGCTCATCAGATCCGTGATACATTATATTGATCTGTAGGAACAATGCAGCACTAAATCCTCCCTTTTACAGCTCCTGCAGGAACAATGCGGCACTAGGCTGTTCCCTTTCGATGTGATCGGCTCCTGTAGGAACACTGCGGAACCAAACTGTCATTTTTTTCGATCCAATAGGCTTCTGTGGGAATAATGCGTCACCAAACTTTCCCTTTTTGATCTAATCTGTTCCTGTGGGGGCTACAGTGTCACACAAAACTGTCCCCTTTCGATCTCATCGGCTCCTGTAGGAACGGTGCGGCACTAAATTGCGCATTATGGATATAAAAGGCTCCTGAAAAACATCGCGGTACTAAATTTCCCCTTGCTGTAGGAGGGGAGCAAAATTAGGGTAACGGGGAAAAATAATAGTTACAGAGAAATTTGGGAATAATGTTTTTTGTCCGTAAAGTTAAAACTATGATCGGATAACTTGTGCAGAAGAAACTGCAATTTTTGATGCATTGCATCTAGCTGGAAATACAGTTTATGAAAAAGTGGAGGAATATACAAAAAGTCTATAGGGTTTCCAGTCATTTAATGACCACTTCACCAAACACCAACTCTGGCCATATATCGATATATTGCAATTTACTGCCATTAATGAGATGGGTTGGAAATGAAGGCGTTTCTATCGGTGGTCACCTCGACCACCTCAGGTGGTAGGTGGTCGCCTCACCGTAATCTTCACGGTGGTAGACGAGCACCTTTTACCACCAAGCCACCAGGGCATCATTTGATGACTGAGAGAGAATTACCCGTGTTTTTCTCATTACTTATACCGTTTAGCAGGGCTGACCCAACAGCTGGCCCGTCGTGAGGTGATTTTGTGCGGCCCGCGACTAGATAAAATTACCACATGCATCAAATTGATTTTTCCTTATTACTTAAACCATTGTTTTCAACAGCAAACCTGATTTAGACTTCATTCATTATTACTAGTGACGATAGCAATTAGCTATGATCTCATCTCTCGCTGCCTTTTCCTGCTCCTAAAGTTTGTTATGGGAATTTTTACCCCATTTCTTTCCGGCACGTCGTTGGCAAGTTGCTTTTTCTCGTGACCTCTGTATTTGTAGCTGAATGCATATTTGGTGTTTCGCCAACGGTGATGTAACTTAAGAAGTCGATGCCAACTCACTATGAAACCTCGTAATCGCAACCGACTATATATATAGGCTACGCAGACCCTAATAATTCCAAAGAGCAAAAATGTCTCATATTGGATGATGGCAGGGGCGTAGCCAGAAATTTCGTTCGGGGAGGGACCACTTTCATTTCGGGGGGGGGGGGACCAAAGTGACAGAACAATGGATTTGGCCATCTTTTTCCCTTTTTTCGGTCATTTTCACACATTTCGGGGGGGGGGGACCAGACCCCCAAGTCCCCCCCCCCCTCGCTACGCCCTTGGATGATGGGGTTAATATTGTGCGGTTGAACAAGAGAGTTCTGTCCTTTCACATCCATAGGTAGTCTGTCTGCCTTGTCTATGCGAAACTAGTCCATTCTATCTTGGTACCACCATATGTTTACCCATTCCGGATAGTCAATAATGTGTGGCCAATAGTCCACCATGACTAGCTTTTAGCACGCTTTCCAACCCAATAACGAAACTCCTCTCGAAGACTACCGGTGCGTTGATCAACTCCTTCATTTATTCGACCCGTTGCCAAATCAGGAGGAATAAGGAATAGAAATAGCTGCAGAAACATGCGTAAAAAAACATGCTGTGTCTGTAAAATTTCAAACTACAGATGTACTTGAATGGACTGATTTGCTAAAGAAACAGTAATTTTTGATGCATTGCATCTGTACTAGCTGGGAACCAGAACGAAAATGGGCATGTGTCAGTTTATGGAGACGTGGAGCCGAGGGTAAAATTTTAATAACCAAATTGCCCGTTTTTCGCCATATTACTTATAGACGCAGGCCCGTTGCCAGAAATTTCTTTCGGGGGGACCAAAGTGATTGAACAATAGATTTGGCCATCTTTTTACACTTTTTCGGTCATTTTATCACATTACCCGCTACGGCCTTCGCCAGACGTAAATCTGCGAGTTTTTGGGTAATTTTACTGGTGCGGCTTATACACAGGAGTGTTGTGCCCACGACGCTGCAGCTGACCATTATGTTGGCCCTGGCACAGCTAGAAGTTGGCCACCCCTGCCGTATAGCGTATACAAATCTGCAAGTTTTCCTGATAGTTTTACTGGTGGGGGCTTATACGCCAAAAGTTGCGGACAGTGATGCTGCAACTGATCGTATGTAGGGCATAGAACAGAAATAAGTTGGCCACCCCTAATCCAATCAGCTCTTACGTATATACATCATGCAACGCTAAAGCATGATCTAATAGCACAGATCATGCTTTAGCATCGATCCAACAGCACAGTATGAAACTCAACTGTAGTATCTCGTTCTAATCAACTCCCCCCCCCCCCCCCCCATAGGCAACCGAATAAGCACTAACCAGCAACGCCCATCGAAGATAAAAATGCGGCACCGAGGATGTTTCGGACATTCATTAAGATGCTACAACCAACACCACACTAGAAGTATCTTTAGTGTGGTGTTGCTACAGCTCATAAACACGATGACAAATCACCAGTCATGCTTCGACGCGTTTATCTTCCGAAGATCGTTATGCCAAAAGTCACGAGACAAGTGTGATCTCATAAAAACTGTGGTTACCCCCTTCTCCCCCCCACCCCCAACGCGGCTCAAGACAACATAGGCACAGTATGGCACTAAACTGTCCTCTTTCAATCTGATCGGTTCCTATAGGCATAGTGTGGCACTGAACTGTCCCTATCTGATGTAATCGGCTCCTGTAGGAACAATGCGGTACCAAACCGTCTCTTCTCGATTTAATCGGCTCCTGCGGGGCACAGTGTGGCAAAAACTGTTTCTTTCCGATCTAGTCAGCTCCTGTGGGTACAGTGCGGCTTTGAACTGACCCTCTTCGATCTGATTAGTTCTGTAGATATATTGCGGCACTGAACTGTCTATTTTTCGAGATAATTTAGGCATAGTTCGGCACTAAACTGTTCCTTTTCGATCTAATTAGCATCTGCATGCATGTGGTACCGAACTGTCTATTTTTTGAGATAATGGGGCTGTTTTGGGCATAGTGCGGCACTAATTCGACGTAATCGGCTCCTGTAGGAACACTGCGGAATTAAACTGTCATTTTTTCGATCTGATGGGCTTCTGTGGGAATAATGCTCTTTTCTAGTGTTACTCTATGAACAAAATGCGACATTAAACTTGGGCCCTTTTCGATCTAATCGGCCTGAAGTCACAGGTGTGGCCACTGAAAACTGTCCAACACTACAATGATGCGCGTCTCGGCGCCATCCCGTTCCGACGCCATCACTTGCTCATGTGTGTGCAGGTCTCGGCACCGAAATCCTCCCAATTTAGTCGGGAACGACATAAAAATGTTTCGATTACAAATGCGGCACCGGGGATGTTTCGGACATTCATCAAGATGATACGCCTCATAAACAACGACGCGAGACGAATCTGTCAGTCAACGACGACGCGTTATATCTTCCGATGATCGCTGTTATTATGTCAAAAGTCACGTGACAAGTGTGATCTCATAAAACTGCCGCCAACCCCCCCCCCCCCCCCTCCTTCTTATCGCGGCTCAAGACAACATAAATCATGTCGGTTTAATATTCGCGTCTCGACTTCATCCCATCCAGGAAGAGGAATGAATGATAAGGCCTTGGTACGTGCCATAAAAACGCTCTAGTTCAGCGGTACTACAATAAAGTACATCCGGCTCTCTCTCACGTGATCATAGCAATTAGTCGATCTCACGTGGGGGGGGGGGGCGACCCTCTTCTCACCATATCATTATGTAGAAAGAATCGTCTTAAAAAGACGGTATTGATGCAACACCAAACAACAGGTCGGTGGCCTCCCGCCTTCGTCGTGTTTCGTCTTTGGCTCACACAAGGTTGGCCCTTGACCTGATTTTTTGGATCTTGCCAGGGATGGGAAGGGGAAAAAAAACGTTTCTTTTTGGGCAATCTTCGGAAGAATTTTGCTGTTGCCACTCGACGGTGCCTTAAAACTTTCGCCGTCGACCTCAAGACAGGTCTCTTTTCTTTCTTTTTTTTCACTTCATTTCACTTTCTCTCTGTCGTCTGTTGTTGAATCGAGAGGATTTCGTCGGTGCTGGAGAGAGATCTTTGTTTCCCTCTCTCTCTTTAACAACGGTGTTTACTCGGCGGTTATTATCGACGGAGGGATCATCGGGTGTCGCTCGGACGTTATGCTCAGGTAAGTCGAAATCATTCATTGTGATCGCGTCAGTGGGGGGCGTAATTGATCGCTACTCCGATATTCGATTGTTTGTGATAAACATGCTCGACCCATGGCACGCGGGCCACATGCGGCCCTCTGAGCCAGGGCCGTCTTAAGAGCCTCATGGGCCCCCGGGCCAAATGATTTTTCTGAGGCCCTACCAGGCAAATTTCCTAAAATCTCAACCAGATCCCATTTTGCGAGGTGCCCGGGTGGGCGGCACTGCCGCAACTAGATGCTTGGTCACCCGGGGCAAGTGCGCATTTTGGCGCCCCCTTGTAATGTTGAAGGTAAGGATCAAGAAAGAAATTTGAGCCCCCTCTGGTCTACCGCCCAGGGTACGAGATCCGCCTGCTCCCCCCCCCCCCCAGTTGCGGCCCTGCTCGGAGTCATCTGTGTGGCCCGTGACCTCGAACCTAATCTTGTGAAAATGAACCAACCGGCACGTCAACAGATCACTTGAGTAACCACGGAATAATTCCAGATCCCTCGAGCGGACCGCAGCACATTTTGCAGAGATCTCAAACGACCCGCAGCACATTTTGCAGAGATCTCAAACGACCCGCAGCACATTTTGCAGAGATCTCAGACGACCCACGGCCCATTTACAGATCACTTAAATGATCTTCCGCACACTTTTGACGGCACTTAAGCGGTCCGTGGTGCAGTTCTTCGTCATTTGAGGTACCTGCGGCAGAGTTCCGGGTCACTCAAGTGGCTTGCGACACGTTTTCAACCGAATGTGTGGCCCGCAGCACTCCCCCGAGCACCCTTGGTTTAGCATAATTACACGTGTATGACGCGTCCGTAAGCACTTCTTCGACACTGTCGGTGTGAAGTTATCTTGATAAACTGTCCGCGCAAGCATAGGCGTAATTATGGGGGGGGGGGCTGCCCCCCTTAAAATATTTTAAGGAATTTATGGTCAAAATAACTTACTGTACTACGATGGGAGAAGGGTAGCAAAATTTCTACATCCCACCGGCGTTAAAAGTACGCCTCTGCCGAGGGACTAGGTCAGTGAGTGACGAAACGAGTGACCTCCACAGTTTGCAAGCATGTGAATGACCAAAAAAAGTGACCAAGTCGGTGAGCGACCAAAACAGTGGCCAAGAAAGCGTGCAAGCATGTGAATATTCTAGCGCATACATGCACAACCGATGGTGACAAATATGGGCCTTCGGCGTCATCTCATGTGGCCCGCGACATCAAACTTATTTTTGTAAAAATGAACTATATAAGTGGTACATTTCCAGATAAGTTACCCACAGCACATTTTCGGATCACTTGTGATCTTATGTACGCCGCGGGACACTTGAGCAACCCGCAAAATATTTATAGATCACTTGAGAGACCCACGGCACAGTTACAGATTACTTGAATGGCTCGCGGTACATTGTCAGATCACTCTAGCATCCCACGGCACATTCGCAGACCACTTAATTGAACCGCAGCACATTTAAAGACCACTTAGTGACCTATGGCACAGTTACAGATCACTTAAGTGGCCCGCAACACGTAACCAAATCAATGAAGTGCCCCACCACCCCACTCTCCTTAAGGTTGGAGCACCCTTGTCCTGGAGTAACCCAGAGAACGAGGAATCAGATCAGCGAGTGACCAAACCAATGATTTATGGTGTGAAAGCATGCGAGTGACCAATATAGTAACATATAGAGTGAGGGACCAGCATGCCCCCGTCCGCACATCCTGGAGCAGGGCCAATAGGCCAATATCTTCCGCGGATCCCTCTATAGCGAATTCATAGCGTGAAAAAAATAGAACCAACACGCGGGTCCCAGGTCTTGAGCCCTTACAGCTCCACCCTTGTGGACCGAGTCGGTGAGCGACGAGAAGAGTTTTTTTCTGTATATGGTAAACCCTTGACCCGCGGACCTAATGTGGCTCTGAAGGTGGCTTGCCCTCCTCAAACCTAAGTTTGTAGAAATGAACTAAGCGGCACATTTACAAATCGCTTAAATGACCCGTGCCACAATTCCAGAGCATTTAAGTGGCCCGTGGCACATTTCCAGATCATTGAAGTAGACCTCAAAGATCGCTTTCACATTCAAAGGTCACTTAAGTAACCCGCGACACAGTTCCAGAACATTTGAACGATCCGTGGCACATTTAGAGATCCCTTGAGTGACGTGTGGCACAGTTTTAAGCGGCCCCCAGTGCAGTTCTACATCACTCGTTACCCGTGAAACATCATCCAACCCCCCCCCCCCCCCCTTGTCATCAAAAGTCAGCAAATCGGAAGCTCACCTTCCCCCCCCCCCCCACATCGATGCTGACGTAATACTTGAATGACCCCTTACGGCACAAAATTGTCCCGATCGAATAAGCATGATGTTGACTATGGCGGATTTATTATGTTTTGGTCACTCGCATTCTTGTACACGATCTAGGTCGTTCTTTTGATCACTCCCGTGCTTACTCTTTCGATTACTCTTATGCTTACGCACTATCTAAATCACGCTTTTTCAGTCACTCACTAATCTAGTCCCTCGCTCTTCAGATCACTATTTTGATCGGTCATATGCTTGCACACGCTCCAAGTCTCTTTATCCTGTCTATGTCAAGCTCACATTCTTGCACACTGTTTTGGCTGCTCACACCTAGTCTAGGTCACTCTTCTCGATACTCATACTTCACGTCAATCTTCCTGCTACTCACATGCTTGCACACTCTCTAGGTCACTCACTGGTTTAGTCCCTCGTTCTCTCGGCAGAGGCGCATTTATGGTTTTACCGCCTGTGACGTTTCAAAAAAATTTCGCTGCTTTTTTCCCCATTCTACTAATTTCCCTTGACCACTCGTTCCTCAAATTTACCGCCCCGGGTTATAGCCCGCTAAGCCCCCCACTCCTGCGAATACGCTTCTGCTAATATCGAAGACATTTTTTTTTTTCCTTTAATGTTCCACAGGTAGCAGCGGACCGTTTGTTTCCGTGGACTTTGCATCGCACACAGAGGAATATTCGCCAGATGTAGAAGATGCTTCGCGGTTGGTTCGACGCTTTCCGTTCCAATGGCGGGCCGACGCTGTATTCGGACGCAAACCGCACTGCGGTCGTCGAGGACATTCTCAGCATCTTGATCTACGTCACCTTCAGCACCTTGTTCGTCGCCTTCCTGCTCATATTCCCAGGAATCAGGAAAGAGGTAAATGTTCATCAACATAGAGGTCTATGAACGAACGACTCCGCTCTTGGGGTTTTGCCAAGAGAAAGTTCTTTCTTAACGAAGGGTTCACGCCCTTTGGCCTTGGATAGGACATCGGTTTCCAAAATCCCACGCACGACGTCGGCAAATGGTCCTCCGACTGAATTTCCCGAACGTGAATTTAAACTTTCGGAAGTTTAGGCCACGTCTGCGACTGAAGTGTCGATTGGTGCGGAGCCCCTCTTGAAAGAAAGAAAATGTCTCGACGCAGTCTTAATCGATGGACGTCTGTCTTGACCCTCTTGGATGTCCGACACTCTGTATTAACTCTCTCGCGTTTGGCACGCTTTCTTGACACCCTTTCTCGTGTCGCACGCTTTATTGACACTCACTCTCGGGCGTCTCCGTCTTTCTCGACTCTCCCTATTCGCTAGGGCGTCGCACCATCTATTGAGCCTTTCAGTAGTTAGGCAGTCAGACTCGACTCTCTCGGACGTGACTACACCTCCTATCTCTGGTGTTGGACTTGGTAGTCGGACCATCTCTTGGTTGTGAAGTGCCGGACAGTCTGTTTTGCCTCTCTCTCGGGTGTTAAACTATCTGTCTTGACTTTCGCAGGTGTCGCGCACTGTCTGTCTCAGGGCCGTAACTAGGATTTTTGCTGCCTGGGGCAAATATTATTTTACCACCCTCACAACATTAAAATTCTATAATTTTTTAACGTGTTCTTTGTTCCCACCCCTAAATTTTGCCGTACGGGGCAGTTACCCCCCCCCCCCTCTAGTTCCAGCACTGGTCTGTCTTGTCTCTCTCACGTGTGGGACTGTCTGTCTTGACTCTCTCGGATGCCGGACCGTCTATCCAGAGCGCAGTGGTAAGATGCTCGTCTACCAAAATGAAAACCTCCGTCAGGTCCGCGGGTTCGATCCCTGGGAATGACAACAAAAAGTTTTTCCATAACGAACCTAAGGCAATCACCCCCTTTTAGTTTCCCAACCTTTTTTTGTCCCATCGCCCCCTTCTTCAGAAATTTTTTACTTCCATTCCCCCCCCCCCACGCAATCTAACCCATGGGAACCTATGTTATACCCGTAGCCTCTACCGCCCCCCCTAAAACATTCCATCGCCCACGTTCGGAATCACTGGGCTAGAGGAATGGGGGGGGGGGGGTTTGACATCAAGTTGGCGGGTTTGATACAAAAAAAAAAAAACTGCTAGAAAAGTCACCTGTTTCTGCAATTGGGGATGGGGGGGAAGCAGCAAAATTACTTTTACTACACGTTGAATCCCAACCCCGGGCTCCTAGTTATATTTTCCATCCCGAGGCCTGTAGCATGTGGAAGAGAAGGTCTTTCTCCGCAATTAGAGGGCGTTGTACTTGCTTTCCCTTCTAATCTTGGCCTTAATATTTCAGTGCTCTTCGCGCCTTGAACCTTCCGCCTTGAATCAATGTGGGCGTGGTCGCAAGGGTATTTTTTGAAAACTTTACGAGAATATATTGTTTCGGCATATTCATACCATATCCAAATACAGTGGAACCTTTCTTGAGGGCCACTTTTCGTCCGGTCCAAAGAAATTAAGTTTCTGGAAAGGTGGGCGATTGCCTCTTCCAGAAGCCGGATGATTGAGGAAAAATTTGTCCCGTATTTTACGGGTCGATCCAACGAACCTACAGAACGAGTCACCCCCTCCCGACAAATCAACCTGGATCTGCCTATCACAAAGTTGGGGAAGGGGGAAAGCCTTCATCGAAAAGGTATTACTGTGTGTTTTATAAATAATTTTATGTCTCGTTGAATGTACTTTAACATGAATTTTTCTTTTTGCCAGAGGTTTTCAACGCTGGTATGTGTAACCACAAGCTTGTTCGTTGGGGCCGTTCTATTCCGTGAGTAATACGATATTTATACATAGTACAGTCGACGCTCGATATAACGAGCACTCCTACATATTGGAAGGGCCGTTAATATCGAAACTAAAACATATATGATAGTCGTTCTATAAAAACATTTGGGAATTATCCTAGCGGTCGTTGTAATGGAATGAGCGCTATAACGGGGGTCGTTGGTTGCGGAACAACCTAGACACTGTTCTGAGGGATGGATCTGAAGGTAGCCCTTGCGTAACACAATATTCACCGTCATATACTCCGCAGATCTGGCATAGAATATCTGTGGGCGTCACATTCAAGATTCTTGCTACACAGTATGTGTATGGCAGGTATACGGAGTGTGTGTGTGGAAAGAAATTCTCTCTCGGCTTCGACAGGTATTAGTCACCATGCACTCCGCAGATCTGGCGTCGAATATTTGCCATATTCAAGATTCTTGGCACACAGTGTATGACGGATCTGTAGAGTGTATGGAAGAATTTTAACTCGGAGCCGATAGATATTCTCCGCCAGCTCTGCAGAGTGTAAGGCAAAAATGTTGAAATTGGCATCGAAAGATATTCGTCGCCAAGTATACGGATATGTCACCATATATACAATATAAGGCAAAATTTTTGAACACAACACCGAAAAATATTCGTCACCATACAATCCACAGATCTGTTGGTGTCACATCGAAGATTCTGATCTCATTGTATGGTGGATCTGCGGAGTGTATGAAAAGAATCTTTAATGCGGCACTCACATTTTCGTCACCAGATGTCACTACGGAGTGTACACGACTAGGCAGCTTTAGACAAGCTTAGTCATTATTTATATAGAAACGTCGTTTCTATATGCATATGGCCATCTGGTTGGCCTTTGTCATTCACGAGCTATTAGTTGATTGTTGACGCCGTCCATGTACGGTGCCTTTCAACATATATATACGCTTCAAGGTTGAAATATTCTATCTGCTTCCATAGCTTAGATGGTAGAGCACTCGTCTGGCAAGTGAGAGACCGGGGTTCGAGTCCCCGTGGGGGCAGTGATGAATTTTCTTCCTTGTAATCTTCATCTCCACAAATAACCAGTAATCTTTCGATGAATTTTATTTTTTAAATTGAAAGAAAAAAAAGGAAGAAAAAGAAACAATCAGCAGATCGAGGTGAAAACGAACATGTTTGTTCAAGTCGCGCATTCGTTGAGTGGCCTCTTATCTCACTTCTCGAGTATATGCGATGTAGAACAAAACAATGGTTTTTGTCGCTTATACACTTTTGCACCTCTTGGTCACCCCATCATGTGCGCGGCCCGAAGCTGTCAGCCTCAGAGCATTATTCCCACAGATCTGGCGTATGTGTGAAAATAAACCGTTTCATATCTGTAATATAATGTGTGCGCACACTTAGCCTGGAATTGTAACATTTTATCCCTATCGAATCTTTGTATTCTTCGGCCATCACTCATAGGTAATGAAAAGTCTTTTATTCTGCAGTTTCGAGCTTGGGGACGGACTGGCACGTGGCGTCGGCGTCCATCGCCAGTCCGTACAGGGCTTTCTCCAAAGAACTGGTGCAAGCCGACATCACCGTCCGCATCGGACTCAGCAGCGTTAACATTACCATGCAAGGTAATTCTTTATTCGTTCTTTCCCTTTTTTATTTTAAACGTGACGGTCAGTTTCTCGAAATGTAATTATCGAAATATATTCAAAGAAGAAAAAATAATAATTTTTCTTCATAGAAGAGACATGATTAATTCAGAAACAATATGAGAATACGGGATTCTTTCTTTTCTCGAGGCTTTTTTTCATTTCGGGGCAAAGCAGACGACCGATTCTTCGTGTTTGAAGTCACGGCCGCCTTGACCCGATTCCGATTTCTGTGCTCTTTTCATTTCCTCATTATTGGTTTTTCTTTTTTTTGGCCTTCGAACATGACGTTTTAGGATTATTTTTTTGATTTGCGAAAGGGAAATTGTTTATATACAAATCTTGTTATTTTTTGAATATGTCTTTAAATTCAGGTATTATTTTTTTGTTTGTTTTAGCAACGAATCGAGAGGATGGAATAAATTATAACGAGAAATTCAATTGGGTAGAAGGTGAGTTTTCTTTTCTAATACGGTCACGGTTTTTGATTGAAACTCAGAATATGGTCCATCTATGTCTAAACGCCAAGTTAAACATTGATACAAATAATTTTCAAAGGGATTTATTGAATGCAATATTATCATATTCGCATCCCCCCCCCCCACCCCATAGATCCGTGCCTGGCTGTGGGTCACGCTTTTGGTCATTCACATGCTTGCTCAAGCTCAATTTTCCTTTTTCACCATTGGCGGATTTTCAGTGATTTTTAGATACGATTAGCAATTTTTCCTCACCTTTGGCATAATTTTCTAGAACAATTTTCCTGATTCCCATATTTTACTCGAAATATGGTCAGCCTGGTTATGACTATGAAAAAAAAATCAGTTATGAAAATAATCGTAAACAAAATTTTTATTTTCCACTGAAATCAAGGATTATATTCATTGAGAAAGTACGGGAAAAAACGGTTCATATGGTCATTACTTATGGGGACATAGGGCCCTCAACACTTTTTTAAGCTATGGGTCGCCCTAAACACGAATACTCGATTAAATATGCACGTGTAAACGAAGTTCCGCATGAACACCGATGTTCAAAATCAAAAAACGGTAACGCGCGCCGAAATAGAGATCATAGGCCGAGGGTTCTTAACGTTTTTCAGCCGCTACCCGAAATCAGGAACAAGATCAGCCAGGGACTGTTTTACGGAAATTAGCGAAACCAATGCAGCAATAAGTGCATTTATAGCAGAACCATAAGTGGATTTGAACGACCCATTTCGGAAGTCCCTGTCGCGATTCATAGGTTAAGGACCCCTGTCATAGGTGGATACAGAAGGTATTGTGAGCGATCTCCAGCTCCATTCACTAAAAAATATCTGTTGTCGGGAGAGTGGAGTTAGACTATCGCCGCCCCTCTAATTCTACTCTACTACTACCGTCGAAACAGGACTGAACGCGCCACCACTCGTTTCGAAGAGTTTTGGCGCCATAATGGGGTTTAGCGCTACACAGAATCGCGATTAAAATTGTTGTAATGGCATTACAACAATTAACAACAATGCGGAAGATTTAGAGTTTTGACCACTGAACATTTTTGGCGGTAAAAATCGGGTTCCAAAAGTTTCTCCCGAAATTAAATTCGTGAAATTGTAGTTGCAGGCTTTTGAGGAATTCAAAAAATTGTTCAGTTTTGAGCAACAGTGTAAGGTTGAACTGCTTTTTAGCTTAGTTAAGTAGTCCGAGAAAAAAAAAAGCAATGGCGCCAAAAGTGACGATCGATTTTCGTGGGCCGTATTCTGCATTTGGTTTTGAAAATGCCGAAGTACCTGGCAAATGAGTATCATCGGAAATCTTTGTCGCATACAGCGACTTTTCGCCAAAATTGGCATAATCCCATTTCGCTTGATCGCCAAGTTGGCAAAATCCTGGTGATAATCATGGCTATGTAGCTCTTAATTTGACGAATTTTATCACAGCCCAGGAACTATGGCAACCCTGACGCCAGTGTCTCGTCAAACTGGCGCATCAGTTTATAATTTTTATTATCTGAACCCATTTGGCAAAAAGAGATGAAACTGATGAGACGAAGAATCAACACCATGAGATAACTGTATTGGGTTAGGGTTGCCATACACATAGTTCTTGAATGAATCATTAAATGCCAAATTAACAGGGATAGATGGCCTTAATTATCACCGGGATGTCGCCAACACCTCTTTCAGCGAGAAATCGATGTATTTGGCGAAGGTTCACGATAATACGTTGGTACCCTTTTTGCTTATGGATTCAAGTTAATTTAACGTTCCAGCGGGCGGGTGCCTCCTATGTAGGAGATACGCGGATCAAAGAGGGGATCGCGTGTCTACTTCATACGCACTCACGCTGGAAGGTTAACCGATACGCGTTGACGATTCCAATTTTTTTTTTTGTCGACAGCCAATCAGATGAAAGCCGAGTACAGAGCTGCCCTGAAGAAAGGGTTGCCGTTCCCGATCCTGACCATTGCCGAGTACTTGACGGTCAACTCCGAGGGATTTTCGTGGGGCGGCAAATACCGTAAAGCCGGATACTACACTGTCGTTCTGTTGTGGTGAGACAAGTTTTCGTATATCTTAACGTTGCCATACACCTTAGAGCGAGAATCTTGAAAGCGACACCGACAGATCTGCGGAGTTAGGTCTACTGACGTCAGTATAACCAGATCTGAATGTATGGCGACGAATTTCTGTCGGTGTCACATTCAAGGTTCTTGCCATACAATCTGCAAATTTGGTGACAGATATCTGTCAATGTCAAATTCGAGATTCTTTGCTATGCAATACCATATCTGACGACAGATATCTATCGATGTCACATTCAAGATTATTGGCATACAATTTGCTATGGATATCTGTAGATGAAAAATTCTCCATACACTGTGTGACAAGAATTTTGAATGTAATATCCACCGCCAGATCTGCGGAGTGATGTGGATATCGCATTTAAGATTTTTGCCATGCAATCTGCAGGTCTGGCGACGACTTCAATTGCCGACTATTGCCGAATTCAATATTCTTGTTATAGACTGTATATCTATCTACACTTGTGTGGCTGGAATCTTCAGTGACACACACATATTTTCAGTGCCAGATTTGCGGCGTGTATGGTGACGAATATCTGTCGATGCCAAATTCAAGATTATTACCATACAGTCTGTATATCTACCATACGCTGTGAGGCTAGAATCGTGAAAGTGACACCGACAGATATTCGATGCAAGATTTTCGGAGTATATGGTTCGTTAGCATATTGAGTATATTCATCCGTCAGCGTCACAATCCAAGATTCTTGCCATACAATATGCAAGTCCGACAACGGATATCTGGAAAATTCATGCCATATACTGCGCAACAAGAATTAACACCGACAAATATCTGACGCCAGACCTGTGGAGTGTATAGTATCTGTCAGTTTCATATTAGAGATTCTTGCCATGCACTCTGCAGGTCTGGCGGTGAATATACTTTCGATATACTTTCCATACACTCCATAAAATCTACCTTGTATGGCAAAAATCTTGAAAAAGTGACACCGACAGATTTTCGACGCCAGGTTTGCGGCATGTATGGCGACGAATATCTGTCGGTGTCACATTCAAGATTCTTGCCATACAGATCAAGCGACGGATATCTGTCGATGTCAAATTCATGAATACTCCCCATTCTTCCAACCGTTGCCAGATGTGTCGATCGAAATCCTTGACCTCTTTTTTTTTTATTGCTGTTGTAGGTGGTCGTTGGCGACATGGCTGGTGAGCAACATCTTGCTGTGCATGGTGCCGAGGTACGGAGCGTACATGATGTTGCTGACGGGGACGACGATGATTGCTGCCGCCGTCGTCTACAGCCGGCTGCTTCCGACGCACCCTCCGCTGGTGATACGCTTCGAGACGAACAGCTTCCTCTCCTTCGACTACGGATGGTGCTTCTGGATCGTCGTGGCCGCGGGTGAGAGGCAACTCATAAAAATCGATATTGTACACATTGTTCACCTGGCCATCTTACTATTCGCCAAGAAAACCACGATAATTCAGAAGGGGTGGGAAAAAAGTTCCGCAATTTACCAATAGGTGACGTAATCACAGTTTAGTGTATATCAAGCAACGTCATTGATTGCTATGATCAAGGGGATAGTGAAGTGGTTTCCCAAACCTTTTCATGTTTCGAACGTCCCCTTTGGAAAGATGGTGTTGAAATGCTTAGGAAGCTACATCCGTTTTAAATGCTTTAGAGCAGTGTTTCCCAAAGTGGGAAATATCTCCTTCCTGGAGGGCTCGGGGTTTAGTATAGGATCTCACGGGAGTGACTTGGGTTGGGTGGGAAAGACAATGAAAAAAATTTTGAACAAGGGATCGATGGAATGAAAAGTTAGGGAAACTATGCTTTAAAGGCTCCGAGCCGCTCGCTAATCTCCCATCCTACACGTCGAAAAATGCGTAGGAAGTGCGGGGGGCCTTCAGAAATGTATAGCCCTTGAGTATTTCTAGAAATACGTGAGAGCCTTATTGCAAGAAACGCCTGAGAGGCAGGGTCGCTTGCCTCATAGACGTACATACCCCTTGATAAGGTAGAATACACTGAAGAGCCAAAAAAACTGGTATACCTGCCTAATATCGTGTAGGGCCCCTGCGAGCCCGCAGAAGTGCCGCTACACGACGTGGCATGGACTCGACTAATGTCTGAAGTAGTGCTGGAGGTAATTGACACCATGAATCCTGCAGGGCTGTCCATAAATCCGTAGGAGTAAGAGGGGGTGGAGATCTCTTCTGAACAGCACGTTGCAAGGCATCCCAGATATGTTCAATAATACAAATACAAATACAACGCCACAACAGGCAAAATGCCCAACGAGGTGGCTGATAAAAAGATGCCCATAAAAATATGGTTGTCATATGTTTCAAAAATACAGCAACCCAATTAAAAATGCAATTAACACTGTAATGTTCATGTAATGTTCACAGTAATGTTCATGTCTGGGGTTTTTGGTGGCCAGCGGAAGTGTCTAAAGTCAGAAGAGTGCTTCTGGAGCCACTTTGTAGCAATTCTTGACGTGTGGGGTGTCGCATTGTCCTGCTGAAATTGTCCAAGTCCGTCCGAATGCACAATGGACATGAATGGGTGCAGGTAATCAGACAGGATGCTTATGTACCTGTCACCTGTGAGAGCCGTATCTAGACGTATCAGGGGTCCCATATCACGCCAACTGCACACGCCCCATACCATCACAGAGCCTCCACCAGCTTGAACAGTCCTCTGTTGACATGTAGGGTCCATGGATTCACGAGGTTGTCTCCATACCCGTACACGTCCATCAGCTCGAAGCAATTGGAACCGAGACTCGTCAGACAGTCCAATGTCGGTGTTGTCGGGCCCAGGCGAGGCGTAAAGCTTTGTGTCGTGCAGTCATCAAGGGTACACGAGTGGGCTTTCGGCTCCGAAAGCCCATATCGTTGAATGGTTCGCACGTTGACACTTGTTGATGGCCCAGCATTGAAATCTGCAGCAATTTGCGGAAGGGTTGCACGTCGGTCACGGTTAATGATTCTCGTCAGTCGTCGTTGGTCCCGTTCTTGCATGATCTTTTTCCGGCCGCAGCGATGTCGTAGATTTAATTTTTTACCGCGGTACACTCGTGAAATGGTCGTACGTGAAAATCCAAATATCATCGCTACCTCGGAGATGCTATAGCCCATCTCTCGTGCGCCTATAACGCCACGTTCAAACTCACTTAAATCTCGATAAACCTGCCATTGTAGCAGCAGTAACCGATCTAACAACTATGCCAGACACTTGTTGTGTTATGTAGGCATTGCCGACTGCAGCGCCGTACTCTGATTGGTTCCATATCTCTTTATTTGCATACGCATGCCTCACCAGTTTTTTTGGCTCTTCAGTTTACTTGCTCAAATCTTCTACGCATCCCTCGGGATACGCATCCGTAGAAATATGCCCCTAGCACATCTGAAAATGCGTGGGTGACTTGCACATTCCTAGAAATGCGTAGGTGTGCCTACCTCTTAGACGTGCTTATCCATAGAAATGCTAGGAAACTTGTCAGAAATGTATTAGTTGCAGGTCCGTCTTAAGAGGATCACGGGCACTCGGGCCAAGTCAAGTGGTTTTTCTGAGGTCCTACCAAGTAAATTCTAGAAAATTTCAACTAAATTTCATTTTTGTGAGGCTTTTCTTCTCTTGAGGCCCATGCGTTAAGACACTGATTAGTTGCTAATCTCCTAGAAATGTAAAATCGTAGAAATGCGTAGGTAACTTGAAAATCTCTAGAAATGTTATTTGCTTTCCCCCATCTAAGTGAAAGTGCATAATGATAGCAATACGTAGGAGATTCTTGCGCATCTTTAGAATTACGTGGGAGACTTGAGCACCCTCAGAAATGCGTAAGAGATTTCGCATCCTTAGAAATGTGTCACTCATATCCCAGAAATACGTAGGAGATTTGCATATATATCCCTAGAATGCGTAGGAGATTTGCATATATATCCCTAGAATGCGTAGGAGATTTGCATATATATCCCTAGAATGCGTAGGAAACTGGCTGCTCCCTAGAAATGCATAGAAGACTTGTGTGCATTTCTTGCTGCTTTTGCAGAAATGCGTCGCTTTCTCATCTCATAGAAATTTTTATCCCTAGACTTATAAATATGTCAATACACATGTTCAACCTCATGGCCTGAGCGGGCGAAATGCGGTCCTCTGTTACCTGATGTGGCCCGCGACCACAAACCTAATTTTGTAAAAACAACCTAATCGTCACATTTTTTTGTAAGCTGCGGCAAATTTACAGATTCGACTGAGTTGACCACGACACACATCACTTGAGTGACCGACCCGCGGCATATTTAGAGATCACTTGAGTGACCCAAGACGCAGCATTCCAAATCATTTAAGCGGCCCGTGGTGTAGTTCCACATCATTCAAGTTACCCGCAGCGCATTTCCGAATCATTTAAGCAGCCCGTGGCACATTTCCTGATCACTCAAGTGGCCCGAGACACGTTTTCAAATCAATGGTTTGGCTCGCACTCTCCTAGAGGTTGAGCATCTTTGACGTAGAACCATTATTGTCCGTAGTGTTGAATCGGTTTTTTTTTTTTGTTTTCATAGGGACCCTGGCGTTTGTGGTCGGAGGCGCCGTCTCCATACTGGATTCGTTCTTCCCGAACAAGTTCTCGACGATCTTCGAAGTGGATTACGACACGCCGTACAGGTACTTCGTCGGACAAGGGGCGGCTCACCCCCCATCGCCGGCCCACCCTCCGGTGAGGGCGGCGCTGGCGTCCCGGCCTTCCAGGTTGGCCTCGTCTCCGAACGCTTTCGTCTTGAATCCCGCGGTGGCCGACGCGGGCACCCCTCCGGCCGGCGAGTACGTCAACACGGCTTTCGATGACGACCAGGAGAGTTGCTACGGCGGCACCATCGTCGACGGAAAGAGAGCCGTCAGTCTGCGGCACTTCGGCAAATTCACCCAGAAGGAAGCGGCCAACAGGCAGCAGCACTACCCGGGATCTCTACAGAGGTCAGTTGGTCCGGCAATGCATTAATTATATTATGCGCCCAAGCTATTTTGGCACCTATTTCATGACCACATTTTTCTGGAAAAAAATACGGGACGTTGCCAACTGCCACAAAACAGTAACCAAATTGGATTTTGGTCACTGAAAAAAATCTCTGACACGAAGGAAAACACTACAGTAAATATCGCAGTGGATTATAACGTGATTCAATCATTTTACGTGAATTATATTCACATAACGAATGTGAGAGATACAATATTTGCGCATCTTTGAAAATGCTTAAATTTAAAAAAAAAATATTCATTTTAATCCTCTGTGATTTGCAGTAGTGCTTCATTTCTCGTCATTGGTGATTTTTGCAACAATTGGCAACTTCACTTACCCTTCTGCATCATTCTTGGTGGCAACTGGCGATTTCCCGTACGTGGATCCGAACTTTACGATTTTTTCTGAAGGAAATACAGTATGGTCAGTCTAAAAACGAGCAACGTTGCCAATTATGTCCGGCATTACCGAAAAATCGCCAATTGGCGGAAAATGAAACGTTTATCCAAATTGCAGTATGAATGGATTCTGCTAACAAAACGTAAAAATGACAAAAGCGTCTGAGATCAATATTCATAGGTATGACCCTTACCTCCCGGGACCTTTCTATATTTTCGCGTAGTTTCGGCCATCTAGTAACTGTTTCTGTAAACATTTCAACCGGATCTCATTATCATGAGACCCCCGGGCCGTGCCCCATGCGTTTAGACGGCACTAAAACACCACCATGAACGAGAGATCACTCAAACAAATAGTAAAACAAGCAATTAAAATTTAAAATAATCCTTTTCAAAATACAGTACATTTTGTAAGCCAAGCCGATGCCGTCTGCGAGAAAAAAAAGGTAGCAATCCGTGACGTCACACAGCAGCTCCGAGACTACGGCTACTAAGCCAAGGCCAACACCTTCTATAGCAGAAAGCCTCCGCGCGAAGCTCTTGACGTCACTGAAGTCGCCCATTTCACCTATAGTCATTGAATATACTGCAAAAGAGGGTAAAGATTTTACATGTTGAAATGCTATATTCAATGGCTACAGGTACGATTGACGACTTCAGTGACGTCAAAGCTTCGCGAGGAGGCTTTCTGCTATAGGTGGAGTTGGCCAAGGCGGCAGGCGCAACACATCATAGAGATGAAACAGCCCTAACTATATAGTCCTGATGACGATAACAGTACTGGTATATGTACGGTTACCATACAGAGTCCTTGAACGAATCATGAAATGTCAAATCTCAACAGGGCAAGATGGTCATAATGGATGTCACAAACTTAACCCTCGTTGGAATAAGATAACACCTATTTCGACGAGAAATCGATGTATTTGGCGAAGATTCACGATAATACGTTAGTACCCGTTTTATCCCGTATTTTCAACGAAGCCAACTTCTCATTAAAGTCAAGGATTAAAATTATTCGCCGTAATTCATAAATTATGACCCCCTGAGATGTTGGTCTCGATAAACTTTTTTTCGTTTGGATTCATTTTGATCCTCTGCAATTTAAAGTGGTGCTTTATTGCCCTCCATTGGTGATTTTTCGTTGATTTTAGCAACTTTGGCATCATTTTTCGCGATATTTGATGATTTCTTTTATTTTTCCCGAGGAAATGGGCCTATTTTCCCCTCAAGTTACGATTTATAACGATATTTGTGTTCCCTCAAGGAAAACACGAAAATCGCCAAAAATGACAACTTGTCGGTGAAAAATCACCGATGGCGGGGATATGAAGGACTACTGCAAATTGCAGTGGATTAAAAATGCATTAAACAAAAGTCCATAAAAAATTTTCAATGACCATTTTGTTCAGTCTTTCCCAGTACATTTTACAAACAGTCGAAGCTGTACTGATTTTTTTACGAAAATGTTCTGGTTTTTCCCGACCAGGCATTGATTTGATTCCCGAGGAATGGATGAATTTCGTCGAGAGAGAAGTACGGGAAATCGCCATGATGCAAAGCTGCCAACTATTGCTAAAATCACTAAAGAAATGTTACGAGTTGGGAAGATGACTTATTCTTTATTGAAATAAAGGGATTAATCAAGTTAGCTTCGTTGAAAATACGTGAAAACGGGACTTTTTTTTAGAAAAATCGCTGTGACCATACATCCCGTATTTTTACGTAGTCACATTGAAGGGGTTTTTGTGAAAATCCACTGCAATTTGCATCAGTCCATTTCCTGCAACGAACTGAATATTTGGCTACCTCATTTGTCTTGTCAGTTTTTGATGATTTTTCAAAATATGGTCAGCCCGAGTGTTTACCGTAATTTTGTTTTTTTTCTTCCGATCGGTCAAGGAAACTGCATGGCGTTCCTGGCAGTAGGAGCACTCCACCAACTCCCAGATCGAGTCAAGTGAACCTCGACTTACGTCTCGCTCCCGGATGGTGAAACAACAGCCCATATGATCATCATGCACAACACTCGACATGATTCCCTCTTGACATGAGAGGAAGTGATTTATTTTCCTGTTTTGTATGAAATATCGTATGATTGATTGACCTGTGCTTTATCGAAAGCACGTTGGAGAATTTCGTATCGCCCTGCGTCATTCGTCTTAATTTATTGATTTCCCGCCAAATTTGATTATGTAAATAAAGATTCATTTATACATTTTTTTTGGTTTATGCATTTTCATATTGCATGAGCACTGGTTTTGTCATAAATTGGCCTTCAACTTTTACGTCATTCAAAAGCGTGCACATGCTCTACGTCAGTGATTCTCGACTTTTGGAAGCCCGCGGCCCAGTCATACGCACAACTAACGAGAAATTAATGGGAAAAATGAAACTGCGATCACTCACGGCCCGGCGGTTGAGAAACACTGCTCTAGGTCACTCTGAACCACAAAATTTGTGGCCCTTCTCCCATTATAATCTTCTTAACAACTCAAATTTTCCAGGCTATAGCCCCCGTAAATACGCCACTGTGCATATGTAGAGATGTAAAATTCTCGAATATTCTCTGGTAGGACTATTATAAATAACTTGAGATTATTTATAATATAGTTACATAGAACATTTATATGATTACATCCTTGAGAAAGGACTATCATAAATTACTGGGGAATATTCTTATAGAAAATAAGTGTTAATAGTCCTTCCAGATAATATTCTTCAGTTACTTAAATCTTCCCAGAGTAGTATCAAGAATATATGTAATAACATGTATTATAATAATCTCGATAAATAACGAGAATATTTTTGATAAGAATATTCTGTCCCCGTCTCGAAGATGGGAATATTGAAGTTTGAAAGCAAGAAAATCAAACCAACAGGGCTGAATTGCACAACTTTTAAAGAAATGCAAGTGATAAAGAATATTTAAGTGTAGGTGCACTGAAGAAAACAGTTCTGTATCTTAGAAAATGAAGGGGATTATATAAGAATAGCTTCCTTTATCGATCAAATTTGATTTAATTTCTTCTGTTGCGAACTTATTTCTGAAAATGTATCTAATTTTAATCTAAAGGTTTCTAAAACCTCTCATGACCTAGAGAACTAGGTCTGAAACTAAAGTTGTCATTAAAGGTGATTATACCAAAAATTTTGTAAATGTTGCAGGCAATGAAAACTGATTTATATTTCACAATATAAACAAAAAATTAATAAACATTTTTTTAATTATTTAAAAGAAAAATGAATATTCTCTATTCTCCAATTTTTACACCACATCTCTGCCATATGTATGAATTGACATCGTTCCCCCACAGCCTTCCATGTCTATCTCCGCCTATGCAAGGCTGTAGCTCAGCCGCAAATTTGGATAGTGTGCAGCATTTGCCCAGGGCTCATGATTTGAACCCCACACAGTAACTAACCAAATATCTTTGAACCTGGTCAAAGTTTGACCTCAAATATATGGTCAAGAGAAAATGAACACTTTTATGAAAATGAAATTAGAAAACAAATTTTCCTTATCGAATCTTGTCATGGGTTTATCTTCACGTAACCTTGGGCACAATTAATGCGTGTTGAATCATTTTGACACTTGTCTCATTGGGTACTATTACATGCGAGATGCATATTAGCCATTTCTCGGGGTGGTTTGCAAATGACTGTCCTTAAGGACAGCTTAAAACATCACTGAGGAGGTTATAGAATTTTTTCTAATACTTAGGATACATCAAATGGAACAGAATAGCTCAAGGGTGTTCAACCTTCAGGAGAGTGCTGGCTACTTGATTGATTTAAAATTGTGTGTCATTGGCACTTCACATTTTTAAATATGGTGCAGGCCACTTGAGTGATCCGGATCATTGGCCAACAGCATGCGTTTTCAGATCATTTAAGTGCTCCGGAAATATGTTGCGGGCCACTTAAGTTTTCAGGAACTGGGCCAGAGTTTACTCAAATATGACACGGGTCACAAGCCTGTCTCAGGTGATGTGGAACTGTGCCACTTGGTTTATTTAAAAAAAATTAGGACAACTTTTGGCATGTATGAACTACGTGCTAAAAAAACATCGAAATAAACTCAGGGAAATAATTTCAAGTACGTGCAATTTACTATGTGACAGCTGAAGTATATAAACGCTTTATTTCTCTCTAGTAAAACTAATTTCAATGAGTATGCGATAATAAAAACTATGAATTATAAAATATGAAATCAAGACGCTTACACATGACTTTAAACATTTACCGATGAAGCTCAATAATAGTTAATAAATTCACAGAAAATTGCACATGCACGCACACACCTGATCTGAATATAGATGGTATATAGGAAAAAGCAAGACACTTGGTTCAAGGCTCGTCCAAGTCAATGTAAAGATCATTTGGACTTTCCGCCTCTTCCTCCTTTTCTTTGTAGTTTCTACAAGAAGAAAAGACTGATTTATTCTGGAATACTGAATATAGGGAGAAATGTCCTAAAACTGTACAAGTGTAATTTTATTTTTCATCCCTATTAGTGTCGCCTTGACTTGCAAGGTGTTATGAAAAAAATGAAATACAGTAAAACTTCGAATTACTGTGTTACTATTACAGTCTTCACTGTCATACGTACCAAAAAAAAAAATAAAAACATTGGTATTTACTACGTTTTGATGAAAAAAAAAGTTTTCAACCTGAGAAACTATGCCCAACTCACTCTGAGTAGATGAAACACGCTTTAGAAGATGCCACTTAAAATGTTGGTCTATGGGGCCAGAAACTTATTTTTCACTCTCCTGTAAAGTTTGTGATTTCGTACTTAATGCATTTGCCATTTACAGTCTTCAAATGTTCATGCAAGACGAGCAATAATTAGTAGGAAATTTTGACTATCAACAAGCAATGCCTTGCAAGACTTCAAATAGATTTTGACTTAATGAACAAAATATTTCTCGCAATATTAGCAGCATGGGTGCAAGACTTCCAGACGAGCACTTTCTGGGTCGTTTACCCGGAAAGTGAAAGGAGGGTGGTTTGATTCTCCACAGAGGCATATGGATTTTCTCTTTCCAAAATATATCTTTGCATCAGCCAGTTGTTAAAAACCTTTGTAGGTGGAAATTACACAGCTGCAGTTATTGGTAAATAAGAAATGTTTAAAAATCTATTTGGGAGACCAAGATCCAAAAACTGGAGTTATGTTCTTTTGAGGTGAAAAAAAAAATTCAATTCAGACTGATGTATGAAATAAATTGTTCCGGACGAGAAAAAAAAATTATCTCTTACCTCTTGAAGTTCCTTCACCTTTTGCTTATTCAACATGAAACTGCGCTTTTTCTCGGCGACTTCTTGTTTTGCTTTTACTTCCGCCAGATTGTTCCAAAGCCTGTTAATATAATGATATTTTAAAATTTTATTTAGAGATTCAATCTGTCAATGAAATGGAGATGAAAAAATGCTTTATTAAAAAGCACTTTACAAGAAAAATCCATGAAGTTAATTCAGGTTCAAAGACCTTTCATGCTACATAACTTCTTTGCTTCAGAGATATACATAGGTGTACCTGATTTTAAATGGTTTTTAATGATTTGTTTTTTCAAGTTAAGACTTGAGGTATGTATAAGGGTACTTAAAACGCCAATGATACTAGTAATGATATCTACCCTAATTATTTGATTAAAATTTTTTAATGGTCAGTTTTGGTTCAGGTGAGAAAAAGAGCCCAGTACATCAAAGAATTAGACATTTTCTGGATACTATGTCGAGGAGAACTTGGAAAGGAAGGTCATCTGGTCTCTGCCGGCACTCGAATCCAGGCCTTATTGTAAACCTGGTAAGCGTGCTACCATATACATCGCTGGGGACATGACCCTACCTTCCTTATTTCATGCACGGTGTCGTGAGATGAAGTAGAGACATTAGTAGCTTCTGTTTACTTCAGGAAATGGACCCCAGGTAGGATATAGCGAAAGTAAGATTGTTTTTTCTTAGTCCAATACTTTAAAGAATTAGATATTTCTCTGGATATATCCAAAGAAATGTGTAATTCCTTGATGTATTGGGCTGAGAAAAAGCTGTCTCAGCGTCTCTAAATACCACCTAGGGTCCATTTCTTGAAGTTAACAGAGGCTACTAATATCTTTACTTCAGCGCCTCATACCACAGTGTATGAAATAAGGAAGCAGAGGGTTGTGTCTGCAATAGGGCCTGGGTTCAAGTCCCGGCAGAGACCAGATGACTTTTCTTTCATAGTTCACCTTGGCATAATATCCAGAGAAATGTTGTGTTGACACACAATTACTTTCCAAAGCATTATTCTTACCTTTTTGTCCTCTGCTTGTAGTTTTCATTCGAAGACTGACTGCTACTAGAGACAGTTCGTTCCTTCATTTTCTCTTTTTTGGATGAAATTTGCAAAGAAAAACATAAATTAGTGACATGGAATCTCTCAAAATGCAAAGGAATGTTAATATATGTCAAGAACAGCAAACATCAATGATTAATACATATGCTTTTGTTTTCTTGATGGAACTGAATGAGAGCCATGTTACCAATACAGTAAAACCTCTCTTTTGCGGACACTGGTGGGACAAAAAAACCGTCCGCAAAAGAGGGTTGACCGCTAATCAGGGGTTTGAAATGCATACTTTTATTAAACACTGGGAAATAATTATATGGCGGATATAATTATAGTTCAGATGGGAGACCTTATCTGAGGGGTTTATCTTATAGGGGGTTATACCTTATCTGTCTGTTAACCAGTCAACTGTCCAATTAATTTCTCCGAGCGTTACCCGCAGTGCCCACTTTTTTTTGAAGATGCGCACGCTTTTTACCTTTTTCTTACCCTTTGGAGAGGGGCGGTCATAATGTCCTGTGACTAAAAGAAATGCTGTTGATGGATTTATGTGGAACCATAGTAGTTGAATCTTTGCTAAAAGATACATGAGTAATAAAACAGATGCATCTTCGTAAGGGAATCGGAAAAAAACCTGATGAGGATGCAGCTTCGCAAAAGATGACAAAGATAATAGTAATAATAATCTCAGACCTCGGAATATAATTGTCAACTCCATCTAGTGATGAGATAATAAAGTAGAAGGATGGCTGTACAGAGATGGCAGCACATGTATGACAAATTATTTCGTCATATCTGTGAAAAAAGACAGAAAAGTCTTCGTGTCGGCAAATGCTGCCGTAGGCAACACCATTACGTATATCAGCGACGGCAAATGCCGTCTTAACCACTTGACTGGTGAAAAAGACAGAAAAAAGCCTGCGCGTCGGCAAATGCTGTCGTAGGCACCAACATTACATATGGCAGCGACGGCAAACGCTATCATAACCACTTGACTGGTTAAGAGGGGTTTTACAGTACTATGAAGAGAAATGCCAATCATTGTGAAATGCTCTGTACATGATTATGTATTTCTATGGATTCACTCTTATATCAAGAGTGCATTGTGCAGGTAAAGGTCTAGGGCAGAGGTTCTCAAAGTACACATCACAGTTTCTAAGAGAATCGCCAACTTCTGTCAGGGACATCACAATGAGTTAGTGTATAGATGCGCGTGTCCATTCAGTTCTTTGAAATAGTCCTTTTCTACACCATTCTAGGAGAGCAGCGGATAAACAATGATAAAGCAGCTAAGAAAGCAGTGAGTGGCAAAAGCTAGACAAGTTTGATCTCAGTTTGATCAAGTTTGACTTTAGTCTAGAGTTTGATCTCAGTAACTAAATGACCCTTGTTGGCTGAAGTTGGTTTTTGGCTATACAGATTAAAAGGAAGCAATCTTTCCAGCTTCAAAATTCATGTTGCAGAAAGCGTCATTTCCACAGTATTCTAAAGATACAGTAAATTGCCTATACACGGGAATGTAACCTGTTCTGCCAAGCCAAAGGGGGTGATGGATGAGCCCAAGTGGAACATGAAACACCCAACCAACCCTGTCCTATATTGAATTGTTTGAGTTATGGTGGATAATCAATTATAGAAAAAAAAATGTGTCAAGTTTGGAAAAACCCAAATTTATGAAGTTTCTGCCAGACCCACACACACAAACCAAGCACATATTTGGAAAAAGCATAAAAAATCTTATAAGGTGCACTAATTTCATCAAACATCTAGATTTAATTAACCAGTCAAGTGGTTATGTCTGCATTTGCTGTCGCTGCTATACGTAATGGGGGTGCCTACGACAGCATTTGCCGAAGCACAGACTTTTCGGTTTTTTTCACATAGATATGACAAAATAATTTGCCATACATGTGCTGCCATCTCTGTACAGCCATCCTTCTACTTTATTATCTCATCACTAGATGGAGTTGAACACTTATATTTCAAGGTCTGAGATTCTTATTACTATTATCTTTGTCATGTTTTCTTCTCATGTTCCCCATTGTTTTTTATTTCTGATTGCCTTGCTCAGATGCATCTGTTTTATTACTCATATATCTTTTAGCAAAGGTTCAACTACTATGGTTCCACATAAATCCATCAACAGCATTTCTTTTAGTCACAGGACATTATGACCGCCCCTCCCCACTTTTGGGGGGTCATATTATGTCTAGACACATTGGAGCTATAGAAAAACATGCTATAAAAAAATATTTTAATATTTCAAACTTCCAAGAAAAAGGGGAAAAAAAAGGTAAAAAGCGTGCGCATCTTCAAAAAAAAGTGGGCACTGCGGGTAACGCTCGGAGAAATTAATTGGACAGTTGACTGGTTAAAGGCCTCAAAATCTGCAAGGTTCAAAATTGAATTTCCGCCAAAAGTTTTAATCTCCAATTCCGTAAATACCCTTCCAGCTACAATCAGTCAAATTTACCAAAAGCATGTTCATTGCACCAGCTTTCAAAAGAGCCCACAATAAACCATGTGTGTTCTGGTTCAGGAGAAATGTAGCCATTTATTTACATATACGTTACTGATATTAGCAATGTCGAAGTAGACAATTTAGTAGATTTTGGCAACATTTTGATTTCACACTTCACCAGTCTTTCAGCACTTGTAGCTCCCCATTTAATCCAGATATCCTGATAGAAGGGGGTGTTACCTAATAGGATTTTTTTCTGCAAAATCAAATTGTAGCTAAAATCTGTAATCACCAATTACAAATTTTCATCAAATACGTACTTCGATGAACCGCGATATCAGTGGCATCTTTTTAACAAAAGACTAAATTTTTCCTGAACCAGACCATTCATATGGTATATTGCAGGCTTTTTTAAAAGCTAGTGAAATGGATAAGTGTTTGGTAATTTTACCAGTTGCAGCTAGAAAGGTATTTGTGGAATTTGTGATTTAAAATTTTGGCGACAATTTAATTTTTAACTTTGCTAATCTTTCAGCGCTTGTAACATGTCATTAAATCCAGATATTCTGATGAAAATGTGGTGTCACCTTATAGGATTTTTTCTGCCCTTTCTATATATGTCTTTAGTTTGCATGTAGGTCTTTCAGACACTTTATAGATTCAGGTTTTTTTCCAAACTCTACACATTTTTTTTTCCATAATTTATTGTCTGCCTTAACTCGAAAACTATTCGATATAGGACAGGGTTGATAGGGTGATAAACGAGTCCAAGTGGAACATGAAACAATCTCTTTTAGTTGGTGTGTGTGTAGAACAGGTCACGTTCACCCTGTACAACAATACTCATGAGGCACAAGAAACACATTGTTATTAAGGAGTTATCGTTATAGATAGAATATATTAACGCTATGCAAAGTACATTGGCAAGGGAGAATTATGTAGTTATATAGGTGACCAGCTGTAACCCGCGGCTTTGCTTGCATGAATTTGGTAATCCAAAAATTCTTGCTTTAGGGAGTGAAATTCGAGAAATTCTTTCTTAGTGAGTCTTTACATCATAAAATGAAGATACTGACCGAATTTCAAATTTATAGTTTCAGTGTTGTTCACTCAGCATGATTTCTCTACATAGCATTTCAACCCCCTTATGACTCTCTTAAGGGTCAAATTTTGAAAAACCTTCTTAGAGCGAGTCTTTATGTCATAAAATACCACTACTGACCAAATTTCATGAATACAGCTTAACTGGTTTCGGTTAGGCGTGATTTCTCTATGTAACCACTGAACCCTCTTATGACCCCCCCCCCCCAGGGGTCAAATTTTGTAAAACCCCTTCTGAGTCAGTAATAAAATAAAACTACTGACCAAATTTCATTAAATATAGCTTCAGTGGTTTTGGCTCGGCATGATTTCTCTGTATAACCTTTGAACCCCTTTATGATCTTCCTCAGGAGTCCAATTTTGTATTAAAAAAACCCTTCTTCTTTATATCATGTAAGAAAAATAGGACCAAAAACTCCAGCAGTTTTGGCTCTGCATGATTTCTCTGTATAACCTTATACTTTATTTTATATATACATATATATATATATATATATATATATATATACATATATATATATATATATATATATATATATATATATATATATATATATATATATATATATATATATATATATAAAACTGTCTGTATAACCCCCTTAGGAGTCAAATTTCAAAAAACTCTTTCTTAGTGGGTCTACTTCATAAAACAAAAATACTGACTGAATTTCATATTCATAACTCCAGTGGTTTCGGCTCGGCAATGATGAATCAGTCAGTCAGGACATGTCATTATATATATAGTTATATAGGTTTTTCACTGTATATCCACACACACTTCAACATATCATAAATTCATTGTAGCTGACTTGAAAGATAGATGGCAGCACTTCCAGGCTATGATATCTCTTTCCAATTTACCCTTTGGAGGGGGTGCAGGCATCTTCAACCTGTTGCTTGCTATCACTGTTTAATTATATCAATCTACATTCCAATCCAAGCAGAATTGTTGGATTAACATCATGCTGATTTGAGTTGGTACATATGTTGGAGTTTTCATATGGGTGCTCTTCTGATGCCAAACACAGATGAAATTTTTGGTGACCTGCAAAATGTTTCTAAACATAACTGTATGTAACATAACCATTTCTAAACATGCTGTACATGCAATTCCATCAAGACCTTAAATTGTTGGGTAAAACAATATAATTATTAGTATAAAATTATGTTGCACAAACAACAGTTATTTTAATGTTTTGAGTAAAATTACTTTTAGAGGAGGAGGAGGAGGAAGTAGCATTTTCTCTGTTTATCTCTTTTGTTTTCGGAGTCATTTCAGTCGACGTGCTGCAAGTACTGCTGAAGCAACTTGATGCTTGGGATGATATCAATGAAACTGAAATGTGCAACCACAAAATAACAATAATAAAAAAATGATAGCATAAGAGTCTTTGATGACATGATTGTAATACGAGTCGTATTTAGTAGCAATTGTGCAACAGTGAGAAAAACTACAAAACATTGCAAGCTTAACCTATGTATAACATCTCCTACATGCTGCATATTATATCAATTTATTGAAGCAAATATATTTTGAACTTTAATATTAATTTCTACACATTGTTATGTAACTGTTATGTAATTTAAGAATAGTCCCCCCTCTTCCCATGCTTATAGGTAATATGTAAGTACCGCACAAATATGTACTATAAACATGAGCACTTAAAAATATTCCTCCTTCAACTACATTGGTTGTTACAGTATTTCAATGTTTGAAAACTGTGATCTGAGATATTGTCTTTTCAGAGGTCAGATATGGACAGATATTGACAAATTTTGAGACCTGGAATCAATGAACCATTTCCATATTAAGTTATTGATTTCCTTGTTTCACTTTGTTTCCACTCAATCCCTACTTTATTTTATAATCGCATAAAATGAGATTTTTGTCACCAGCATAATACAAATTACAGTACATTCATTATACGTTCTGTTTCATATTGAGAGCTGGAGAGGGCTCATTTGTAAGCCAAAGCTAATAAAGATAAGAAAACCCTTCCATAGGTTCCAAGAAATTAGAGTGAATGATAATGATAAAAAATTACAAAGATGAATCGACAGTCCCCCAAAGAGACAACACTCTTACCCATCCTAAAATTATACCCATTTAAACAGGTTTTCTCTACAAAAACTGAACAAATTTTACCTCTGTTTTTACATTAAACGGTGTCTGTCAAAAACTGGTTTCCCATAATTGAAACAGTATTGAATATACATACCCTTTATGAATGAAAACCGGTCTTATAGTCTCATCAATAAGACGATAAGACCGGTTTTCATTTATAAAGGGTCCGTCTTAAGCAGTTTTCACTGTACTTATGAGAATAACTAAAGATTATAATATCAAAATACAAGTGCAGGGCTGGACAAATCCTGGGCACCAGGTCACCAACTAGAAAATCGGTATTGGCACCTAAAATTTTCTAAGTGTGGTTGCTGAATTGGAATAAATTTCTAAATTGGAGTCTGAAGGTGACAAAAAATTTTCTGATTTCATTACGCTTATATTATTTCATTGATATATATATATATATCAATATATATATGTATTTAACATTGGAAAGGTAACATTATTTAGGAACCATTTTGCTTGAGCAAAATACTGTGCATACCCAATTTCTTAGGGGTCAACCCTAAGAAATTGGACTGGCACCTAAATATTTTTTTGATTTTTCAAGCCCTGTGTAAAACCACATGATTTTTTTTTTTACAAAGAAAATATATTAAGCATCTTGAAATGTTTCACACACTGTGATATGCCCGAATTCCACTACTTACCATGCTCTTCGTCCGGTGTATCGGAAGAGGAAATCTCATGACAGAGAAATGATAACATAGATGCAGAAAACCTCCCTCCCACTTGCGGCTGTTCTGAATATTCTTTCTCCACTAGAATCCGCTGTTCCTCTCCGCTGTCACTGACAATTCTGACGCTGCTCTGAGAGATTTTCATGCTTCTCAATGTTGATTCTGTTTTCATCTGAGATGGCTCTGAGATTTTGGGGATGATGCTGTGAGAATCAGAGATCTTCCCCCGAGTCTCAGTTGCTAAAGTCTGATGAAGTGTCAGCTCATCCCCAATCAATGTTATATCAGGTTGCTCTAATATGCCTTCTTCCTATAACGATAGGAGTACTTTATTTTAAACTAAATTTGCTGAATCATATAAATGCTAAAGTAACAAATAAATAACATTATTAATGAATTCGAAGCAGGAGACCATGGTAAATATCCTAGTGTCTTGCATCCTATGGATAGATTGTGGTAGGAAAAGGAGTTAAAATACAAAGTTAGAAAACTGCTTTTAAACCACTTTACATAGCTAATCAGCTTTGAATATGTTGAGGAATATTATTAAAAACAACAGATCGTATTATCTAATGTAGATAAACTTACATTTGATGAATCATTTTCTGATCTAAGCGGTGTCGAATGAAATCCAATTTTCGACCGGCTGAACATATTAGACAAACTATCTTCAGAACTGTAAATGAAAGAAAAATGCCACAAATAGTCAGGAAAATTCTCAATTCCATACGATATTCAGTGAAAGTTATGTATTTGCACTCTTTACATTCTCTTCGTTTTCTTAAATAATAAAAACAAAAAAACCACATTATTCTGATGACCAGTGATTATTTTATGCATTAAATAAAGCTAATTGGTTAAAGTCTACTCACTATGTTTCTAAGTAAATTCCAGACAAGCTACACAATAACAACAGATGACCAAGCTCCAACTAGTATTAAAACCCAGACATATCAAAAGTGATGTTAAATTAAAACAACTCTGTGCTGCCAGAAAGTGAAATACTAATTCATTCAGACCAGACCTTACTGGCTATCACCTTTAATGTCAATCTACTTATAATGTCAGTTTCCCAGGTTCCAGCCAGCACAGTTGGCAAATCACACATACTTATCAAGTCACCTTGCTCATGAACTCATTTTTTATTTCCCAAAGGGTTAAGGTCAAAACATACTACACTGATGTGACATGATAATTACGTCAAATTAGTGTGTTTCGACTTTGATGTTATATTAGACTGTACAACCTCTGTTCATCTGTTCATGATGCCCTGAGGAAAATGTATGGAAGTGAACTTATCAAATATCAAAATTAAATTATCTCTTCGCCCCCCCCCCCGTAATTGGTCCATTCATAGTCAACCAACATATCATTGTCTGCATTTGTATAGATCCATGAAGCAGTTGGACCAGTGTTTCTCAAAATATGCATCATGGCTCCTAGAGATATCGCCAACCTTTGTCAGGGACACTGCGGTAAGCTGGAGATATTGATTGCCATGCCAATCTGTTTTGAATTAGCTTTTTTATAAGGTAAAATATCTACTCAACTATTCTGGAGAGCTGCAGATTAGCTATGAATTGGGCAAGGGAACCGCAGATAATTAAAGTGTGAAAATCACTGAACTAGACCAAGGATTGACAAATCAAAAAAATATATATTTTGTCACCAGCCAAACTTATTTTTCTGCTCAATGCAATAGTTCTTTCACAAGTTGAAGGACATATTGTAATGAAATCAGAAAATTTTGTGTCATCCCTTGACAATTTAGTAATTACAGATAGAAAATTTTAGGTACCAATATTCTAGTCATCATGGCAACTGGGATTTGTCAAGTCCTGAGCTAGGCAGTGTGCCACTCTTAATATATATATATATATATATATATATCAACAAAACAAGGTGATAGACACATCTAAATGTCAATAGATTTCTGTTGAAACAAACCCTATTTCTTTCCTACACTGGGTGGAGGGAGAATCTACTGAAAAGCCACAGGCATGAGAGTATTATATAGCTGCTTCTGGAATTTTCATCATTGTTTTTACATTGCTGAGAATACTGTACCATTAACTGTAGTGCACATCTAAGTTTCCAAGGATGATGTCACACTATGCTATCCATACAAACGTTTTTAACAGCTGGCTGATGCAAAGATATAATTAGGAAAGAGAGAAAATTCCCTGCAGCAGGGGAATTTTCTCTCTTTCCTCAATATATCTTTACATCAGCCAGCTGTTAAAAACATAGCTAATCAGCTTTGAATATGTTGAGGAATATTATTAAAAACAACAGATCGTATTATCTAATGTAGATAAACTTACATTTGATGAATCATTTTCTGTGTGTTGTTAAAAAGGTTTGTATGGATAACGAAGAGTGACATCACCCTCGGATAAGTAGTCATCTGGTGGCAGTATCAGCAGAGCTTTGGTCTGAGTTAGGTCCGACTGTCCATGTATAGTCCCGTTCAGTGAACACAAGCTCTAAGGAAAAATTGAGATATTCGTTGCCTTTGTAGTCTAGTGCACTCACCCAGAAAGTGAGAGGACATAAGTTCGTTTCCCCACAAGGGCAGTGGAATTTTCTCTTTCATAAATACATTTTTGCATCAGCCAGCTGTTTAAAACTGGTGGCAGATGGCAGCACTACACATAACAAGCATTACAGAGAAACAAAAAAAAACTTCACGTCAGGTTTCACTACACGTACACGCACATTCCCGCATGTACTGATTCGTTGGGGGTTCCGTGGGGGGGGGTGTTGGCGGGGTGCATGTGTGGTGTAGCAGTAGTAGGTAGGGCCTCCAAAAAATGGCTCGGGGATCCATGATGTTCTTAAGTCAGCCACCTCGTTGGGCAGTTTGCCTGTTGTGGCGCTGTATTTGTATATTGTATAAAAACCTTCACATCTATGTTTCTTGCAAACTTGGTGTATTGGCTCAAACGACAAGGTAGTATCCTTTGTAGTATCCATTGAGCTAAGGGTACTGACATCAGGAATGCAAGTCCAAGAAACTGGTTTTACACGAGAGCCACAAAATGGTTTTTTGGAATCGAGTTCTAAATTATATGAGTAACTTTATTTTGGGCCACAAGCGTATACAACTTTTTCAGTCCACAGGATGGAAACTTGTATGGGGAGACAGGCAGGGGTGGATCTATGGGAGGGATATCACCCTTATTACTCCTCCCCAAGCAAAATGCGATAATTCATGAAATTTTTGGAACTTCTATATGATAATACCGAAAGAACAAATTCAAGAAAACTTCAATTGAAAAAACGAGTAAAACCAGGGCATATTTTTCAAAAAAGTCAAGATAAAAAAAAAAACCAGAAAAACAAGACTGTCACAGAAAATACAGAACAAAATATGGGACATATGGTCACACCATGCTGAGATCCTTTTTTTAGAGATTTGTAAAACCACCCCTCCCATCAGAGAGTTTTACATCTGCTCCTGGAGGAGGGTAATCATATGCCCTGTATTTTACAGAAGGTTCACATACTTTTGTTCATCCCAACAATCTTCTTATAAAAGTCCTGTTTTCCTCTTATTCTAAACAAAGCTTATGTGAATTTTTGAAATCAAGAATTAAGATTATTTTCAAGACTTAAAAAATTATGTTACGACTCTAATTACCACAATTAATCGGTCATTTAAATATGTAATCATCTTACATATTTATCAAACTTTTTTTTGGTGAATTAAATTTTTATTCACTGCAACTTGACAGTAGCCTTTTATTTTCTGTCATTGGTGATTTTTCAGCAATTTTAGCGATAGATGGCAGCTTTAATTGCCTATGACAATATTTTTAGCTACAATTGACAATTTAAGTTGCATTCAAGAATTTTTTGAGATAATCGCTGTTATCTCTTATGCATCTCAATTTCCTTTTTATGAAAGAAATATTGTCAGCCTAGGCATTTATTGAGTTGAGGAGGGGGGTATCGATACTTTTCTACAGGAACCCTTTGGTGGGCCAGAGGTTTTGCATCCCTATATGTGAATTCAATTATATTAGAGAAAAAGTTTTTCCCTGAAGATAATCTAAATTCAAAGTTTAAAAGGAAAAACAATAATTTTGAATAGCATCTACAATTCCCATGAAAATAAACTACACAAAGATGATATTTTTCTCTATTAAAATCATTTGTGAAAAACTAAGATTTAGTTGAGATAGATATAGTTAGTATAGATAGTATAGATTGGTATGCTACCAATAATAATGAAATGTATATCACTGTTGACAAAAAGCCAATATTCCAAACCCGTGAAGGTTTGATGAGTCAATCTCTTCATTGCCAGACAAATGGTAAAAATTGCATTTGCAAAATTACACAGAAATGATATTTACAAAAAAAAAAAAACTGCATGTCCATAAGTTTACCTGGTACTCTGTAAAGCAGCTAAACGTAAATTTGAACGAGCATGGTTCTTCTTCTCTTCAACAGGTCTCTAAAATATGAAAATAATAATTCTTTCAATATAACTATTTAGCACAATATAATCCAACTGTTAACGAGATTGGTCCACTGGCCAATTCAAGAATTTCATCCCGCCCAAAATTTTGAAATATATATTTTTCAAAATATGCTCTAGGATAGTGATGGGCAAACTGGCTCGCTTAGTGGTAAAAATCCGGCCCATCACAGATTAAAAAAAAATAGTATAAAACATTGTTTCAGTGTTTTAAGAAAAAAATTCATTTAAGGGGTATGATCTATTTTGCGTATAGAAAATATAGTTGTGAAAATTTAAATATAGATTGATTTATATAAAAACTTAACTAAATTTGTTAAAATATACTTACTGCATTTATTTTTTCACAGTTGTAAAGGATAAGTCATTCTCTCATTTGCAATGAGACCGTCTTTTGAAGTACTTTATGCAACACATTCCGCCACCTTCTTTTGAGCATAAAATTCCAATTACCTATTCCCCCTTCTTTAGCCAGCACGGCGGGAAATTAGTCAAGGAAAATTCTTAAATGTTGTATCTTTACTTAAAAAATCCATGAAATTAGCTAAACACATATCGTGATCTTTATTAAATCTTGCTTTTCTTTGGCATGCTGGAAAAGGACCAGACCCCAACATTCAAAAGGCTGATGTCTCTCAAGTTTTATGGCATGTTGGCTAATGCAAAGGAACATGATATGAATCGATGTTCAAACATGTCTGGCTCACAAAATTTTTTTGTTTTTTTTTCCTGCTTCCAAAACGTTTGTCCATCACTGCTCTAGGACATGAGGTTAAATGCAATATGTATACGAAATAGAATTATATAATGCACAATTGATTTTGATGCAACGATAGCTGTGCAAAAAGTACCTTTGCACTAATAAAACATTTCCAGATTAATTTTATCAAGGCCTTTTCTTGTTATTTGGTACATGAAGATGCGATTTAGTTCTTATATAGCTGGCCAAAAAAAATTATGTCTTTCTTAACCTTTTTTGTCATTAATCATTGACTTGGTTTGTACTACATTTTTTAACTACCCCCCCCCCCCCCAACATCCAGAAGTGAGACCTTTTTACCTTATTAAATTGATTTCCGGGTAAATTTATAGAGATAATGTTCGAGTAAGTTCATAGAGATAAAACTTTGAAGGGATAAACATATTTATAACATTATTTAAGACATTTGTCTTAATGGACACAAAATGAACACCACCCAACACAATTCGGCTACCTAATGGGTATAGTTAATGGTATCCATCAAAATAGAATTTTTAAACAAATAAACGTTATGTTACTTCCACAGTAAATAAAAATGCCATACCTTGCTCTTATCCTCAATTTGTTGCAACATTTTTTTCAGAACTGTGACTTTCTCATCGGACGACACACTTTGGATAGGAGATGTCAGCTCAGAGGAATCTTTGAAATAGGCCTTTTGCTGCTTTAAAACAATATCTCTTATCACAGAAATCTTCTGGGCATCACTCAACATGTCTCTTTTTGTCTCTAGACTTCTTGCTGATGATGAAGTGTCGCTGGGAGTTCCAACTGATGTTGAAATGCACGAATCTTTGCTGATATTCCCAGAAGATATAGTGCTGTGTGGGGTTAAAGGTTTGAAAGAGCTTTCATCATCTGAAGAGGTAAGTTGCTCATTGGTTTTCAACGAACAACTGAGAGGGGGGTTTTTCACAGTGGAGATTTCACCGAATTTTGATTCAATTTCTTGATTGCTTGACTTCGACCATTTGTTATCTTGCGATTCAATGACGCTAGGGTATTTAAACTTATCATCGCTTGTGCCAGGTATTTTCTGATTTACAGTGGTTGGAATGTAGTGAAATTGGGAAAGTTTGCTGCTATTGAAACTGCTTGAAATATTGGATTTCGGAAGAGATTGCCGTTTTTCAGAAAATTCAGAATTTACTGACATTAGGCTACTGTCGTTCGAACTCAGAGTATAACATGGAATAGGTGGTTTAAAGGAGCTTGCACCAATGCTGAAGTTATCAATATTATTTTGTTTATGCCCTGCAGATGCCATTGCATTTTTATCACTGGGCCAAGAGTCAGTATTGGATGGTGAAAGTTTAATGGAACTTGTGTTGCCAAGAGAGAAAGGACTTTTCTCTCGTTTTTCAGTTTGGGCAGCTATGGAAGGATCTCGTATCATGACAGAGTCGCTACTGGGTACTTTGCTCTCACTACTCAATGAAGAAGCATGATGAGGAGTCAATAAGCTGAAACGAGAAATATTGTCACGTGAATTGCAACTAGTAGTATCCATCCCAAACCTGTCAGTTGCAGAAGGTGTGAGCAATGCTGCAGTCGGATAATAAATGTTCGCAGTTAAAGATCCATGACTAGTCATATCTGATGCTGCTTCAAGCAACAAATTACCACTTCCTTGATTCTTATGTGACTCACTGAGTTCTGCATCAGACGAATTTGAGCTCTGAGCAGATAAACTTGAATCTTTGTTTACTGCACTGTCTTGTAACGTTTCTCTTAATTTTGAAATTTGTACAAAATCTCTCTCTGGTGATTTTTGAGGCAAGATAGTAATATCCTTGAGTAATTTCAATACATTGTCAATATGATTGTCTATTAAGTTAGCAACAGGATATTTGTATTCAGTTTCTGATGAGTCTGTAGATTTTTTTCGATGCATCACCTTTGATTCATCATCTTGGGCAGCAGTTAATGATGAATCAAGTTCTTGTATTGTGCTTAGCTCATGGTAGATGAAAGGTATATCATTTGATAGAATCGGGACATCATCTTCTAAATCTGGAATAGAATTGTCACCACTTCCTTGATCTTGATCTGCATTGTCATCTCCCAGATTAAAGTGATTCCTTTTCAACTCTTGAATTAATTGTTGTCTAACTGTTTTCAAATTATTCAGCCGTATCTTTTCATCTTGCAAATATGAATCGATATACTCTGCTGATTCATCTATCGAAGATTCATCTCCTTCTTGAGAGAGATTAGCAATCAGTGAGAGAGACTCTACTTTTTTCTCTCGAGGCCAAGAATTGACGCCCAAGAAATCGTCGCCGACTTTGGTCACTAAAAAATCGCCACCCACTTCAGTTATTATATTTGTAACAAAGTCTTTTTGTGATTTTTCTGATGGCTTTTCTCGGATGGGATCAGAGAGGGGAATGGCACAAATGTAAGGTTTAGATATAGGCACTGAAAAAGCTGCATCATCCTTTGCAGAATATTTTTTTGAAATATGATCAAGATACGAGGATGTATTCAAAGAACTTGAATCATTGGAAAGCGGGGGAAGTAATCTTAAGTCTGTTTCATGAGTTTCAAAAAAAGGCACATGTTTTTGTTTCACTCCCTCAATTTTATTTAAAGGTTCCACAATTTTTGGCTTCCTTATATTGTTATCATTAGAAGAAGCATAGAACACATTTTCAGTCGTGTATAGACTTGGAAACATAGTTGGAGCATGAACTGGTGATGCAGAATCTACACAACTTGATTGACTGGAAATTATCTCTGGTTCTTTTTTTAACAGAAGGTCTTTTACAACACTGAAGCATTTTCGTGGTGTATGGAAGGCACCTTGAGATTTTGCACAGCTCGGAGAAGGCATTAACAACCTTGAAAGAAAATAGATGAATATTATTAGGTAAAAAAATGACACTAACATCACAAGACAGGTTTACAGGCTGCTATATTCAAAAACACAGGCTCATACATGGTACAGTGGAATCTGTATGAAACAGAGGGTCGAGACTGAAATAATATCCTGTTCAAGACAGGTTTTTTTTTAGTCTCTTACAGCAGGGCCGAGCAACTGCCCTGGGCAGCAAAATTTAGGGAGCAGCAGTTTTAGGTGGGAACAAAGAACACGTTACAAAATTATTAAATTTCAAAGTTGTGTGGGGGGGGGGCGAAATAATGTGCCCCAAGCTGTAAAAATCTTACGGCCCTGCATCCATCTTGGTAATTTTATACAATAAAGCCTACTTTTTTTTTTGCTGCCAAAGATTTATAATGGTTGGCACAAGTTTTTATAGTACTATCAAAAACTTCCAGCCATTCAAGCTATAAAATAAATTTCCTACTTAGAATATGTATATACAATGTTACATTTTTTCAATAAAAAGTAATTCAGTGGAATAAAAATTCAAAGCAAAACACTTACTCTCCTATGCATTATTTCAGCTTTTCACATGCAATATCATTCAATAGTAAACTAAATTATTCAATTAGCAAGAGGTCATAGAAAAAAAAAGAATTCAGAATATTACAACTGATATTTAAGTAAAATACTACCCTGCATTAGTCTTATTTTTAGGTGTCTCAGCTGCAGCCTGAACTTCTTTGTTGTCACAGGCGGGACCTGCTTGGACAGCAGCATTTTTCTTTGCTGTGGCACCATCCGAGTCATGCTTTCCAGCTAGAGACACATTTGATACTTTTTGTATAATGATGTAAGAATGATGATGTACATAAAATTTAAACTCAATAAAAAAAATTAAGGCCTTCAAAAAATACATATATCTAATGTCTATCAAACACCCAATCCCTAACTAGATTTGGCACTGTGTTACGACCATAGAATAAAAATAAGTAAAAATGGTTCTTCAGAAAGAACTTTGATAAGTCTGATTTTGCTACACAAGCGAACTTTGCTGTACTCAATTTAACTGTACCTGAAAATGAAAGCATCTTGGAGCGGTGTTTGTCAAACTTTTGACAGCTGCGGCTGCCTGGTAATCATAACCCACAGTGCTCTAATGACAATATCATTTTCAGGGGCATATATTTGTCTAGTAAACATTTGACTTATTGCAGTAGGCAATCACTGAATAGGCACATATTGACACTCATGGTAGGGGGCTCAGTGCTCATCCTAGAAAAACTTTTAGCCACAAACCTGTGATGCACAATTTGTTTACTTGTCTTAAAGGACTAATAAAAAAAATTTATGGGGTAACCCTGAACAAATAAACATAGAAAAAACTTTGGAAAATGCAAAGAAAAAGTAAATATATAACATAATTACCTAATTTATTGATATTTAATGCTCTTAGAGGAGGCGAGTCACGAGTAGGCGGAGAATCAACATAGGCAGTGTTGAGAAGGTCCACATCAGAGTCTCTTTCTCTAGTGGCAAAATATCTATCTTCAAAGCTTTCTTTTCTGAGAAAATCATTGTATCTTGTTAGATCTTCTGAGGATGAACTTTCCACTTTGCCAGCTTTTTTTGGTACAAAACGCTCCTCAAGTTCATCAGTATACCCATCTAAATCTTCTATAGCATGTTCTACAACAAAGAAAGATGATTTCATGTGATTGCATATAGATTCATGGAAAGGGATTGGTTCTCAAACCACAAAAGCAAAAACAATGAAGACCAAACTGCATAAAAATTTGTATATGAAGCAAAAGGTTTTCCCTCACTCAGGTTCACTAAAACATAATAATACGAAAATTTAAATCTTTGAAGGTAAACTATAAATCGATGAAAAATACCAAAGTAAATAATATGTATTCACATACAGAGAGAACGTCAGATAATGCTTAATGATTTAAATAATTTGTTGATTCTTAAATATAGTAGGTCTGACACTGCAATCTATCAAAGATCTGACAAAATTTGTTTGATCCATTTTAATTCTCAGAAAATCATGTGTTTATTTAGTTGACTCTCTTTTTCAATGTCATTTACTCTCAAGATAGGAACATTAGAGACTTACAATTATCTTATCTGTTATGGGGGGGGGGGTCCAAAACATTTTTCCATAACTGTGTTAGCAATTTTAAACAAGCTTTCTCCTTGCTACTAAGATAAGATGTTTTGGCTACGTTTTTCATACATCCATGCTGAATTTAAGTTTTAAAAAATACATTACAATGCATCAAACAAGTAATTTTTCTTTCCCATCACTAAAAGCTAGAATAATAAATAACATAAATATGAATTCAAATATAATCAATACAAAGTGATAATAAATAGCAGTGGTTAAAAACTGGTTTTTTTTGTTTAAAATTAAATATTGCTTTCACAAATGCATTTCTAAATTTTATTCTCAGCAGTTCTCAATTTTATTTATTTCTCGGCAAGGAATTCAAAATTTTGATGTGGTGCTCATGGCAATAGTAGTGGGTCTTTACTACTCGAGTAAAAGTGTACCATAGGATGACTGAATTACATTTCAAGCTCTTATAAAATTTCATGTATTTGATGTGCTACAGCACATCAGCAACTTCACTGAAAAGTTCTCAAACAATTCTTGACAGGAACAACTAAAGTGACAAAATTTGAATTCCACATATGTAAAGATGCCCAAACAAAAGAGATACAAGGTCATTCACAGTTCTTTCAAATTGTATGGAACCCTTATCTATTGCCTTGTAACAATTTTTTTTTCTGGAAGTAGAACAGCACACATCAATATTTTATTGGGAGGGTCAAAAGGATGCATAGAACTATTGTTATGCTTGTTAAATTTACATTTCCCACGTATATATTATTACTAAAAAATACGAAAATGTTGATGAAAAAATTTACCCTTTCCGCACTTCAATATCTTTTCTACTTTTTGTTCCAAAGCTGCCTGCAAATTATTTTTCACCATTTTATCAACCATCGGACACATAATGGACATACCCTATAAAATATATGTTTATGTGATGTTAAATCAGTGAAAAAATAATCTTACAAAATGCATTTTAACCCTGGTTGAATAATTCCCTTGGTTTGGGGATTTTCCCCATTTAAAAAAATAATAATTGAACAATATCCATTTCTAACAAAAATAAGTTGCAATTATGAATACTTACCGGAGCCTTGTATGCAGCATCTCTAGCTTTCTGTTGCCTATGGACTCTCTCTGCTTTTTCCAAGAGTTGAAGAGTACGAGCACGCTCCTGTAAAGTAATACAGTGGAACTTCGGTTAACAAGTGGTTTGGTTAACAAGCAATTTGCATGATGAGCAAAAATTTTGACTCAGTTATCAAGCGATGATTCACACTTTGGGCAAAAAATTTGCACTTTGTTTATTTATTTTCATGTCATCACAACTGAGCTGATGGTTTTTTCTTTCGCCCCACACACGTGTTATGGAATTGTGGGTAATATACACTACAGTCTCTGGTAAGAGTGCCTTACTCGGAAAATTAACACACAGTGTGAATATTTACAATACAAAATTACATGTTGCATTGCAGCCATGCTTATGTGTGCTTGAAGTTCTTATATAATTTTCAAATTCTGGAGAAAACTGTGGGCTGATTGCATTATAGAACGTGACTTTGAGGGGGCTAGCTCGTGAACAGGAGTCATTACTTGTCAAAGAGATTGTGTGCATGGGAAAGACAATGGGCTGGAGGTACATGAGGTTGACATTCAAGAACTAGTGGTGCAAAATGTCTAGAAGTTGACGGTAGATGAAGTTATGGATTTATTTTGCACGCACCAGCAAGAGTTTATGGACAGTCCCTCACATGAAATGAGAATAGAGAGATGTGTAGAATGTTTGGGAATCTGTGCTAAACTCTGTAGAAAAGAACCACCCAAATAAAGCTGTAGCCACGTGAGAGTCCAATGAACACTGCAATTTTCCATTTCCCAGAAATTCAAAAAAGTAAGAAAAAGCAAGTGTCATTGGATAAGGTTCTTTTTGAAATTCACGTAAAAAAAAAAAAAGTTTCAAACAACAGCGAGTCCATAAATCATCTTAAATGATAGTCCCCCTCCCTTTCATTCTTTAGAGTAAGTTAATTTGTAAACATTATCGTATTGTATGTTTAATTATGGCTATTATGTTTATTTTTATATTACAGTTATTTTATTGTATTATGTATTATTGTGTTTAATTATTGATTGAATGCCCTTTTATTAATCATTTTTATGTGAAAGATAATTTGTTCCACAATTATTCAGTTTCCATTATTTCTTATGGGGAAGTTTGATTCAAATAACAAGCTATTCGGATAACGAGCATGATGGCAGAACAAATTAAGCTTGTTAACCAAAGTTATGCTGTAAATGTTTTCCTGAAAGCAGACAAAGATTTGAGCAAACATCTTCATTGATCTAAGAGAAATATTAACATCAAGAAATACATTTGATTTTGTCTGAAACTTATGTAATAAAACTAGATTTTAGTATGCATAGGAAAAGAAATGCCGAGGAAAAGAATAATATGTATGATGTACCTGACCCAGGCTGTAAGGCCATACAGGATATAAATTAAACCGGATGCTACAATCCTGGTAGGGTGAGAAAAAAAGTAAATCCCAGATTAGAGTACCAATGTTTAGCAGTTTGAGAGAAGTGCCACTGCCTTAATGTGTCCCCCTCTTTCCCCCCAGTCTGTCCTTGTCTAGAATACAGATCATAGACCATTGGAGGAACCTGGGGGGTCAAGATGGGATAAAAATTATTCACTGTACTGAATTACATACAGGGCACCTATACACAGTAATTAATGACTGAGGGTGACGCAAAACTCCCCCATAAAAACTTTGAGGAAAGTTTAAGAACATCAATATGAACCATATTCACATGGGAAAGCATGACTGGAAACAGACGGTGGCACTGTACACTAGCTCCAGTATTAATTTCTTTCTGTGGGGGACCATCAAGTCCATTATGAACAAAACGTCCAGTTTCTGGCATGGGCTTAATGGCAAGTGCAAACCACTGCTAATATGTGAGAATTTCCAGATATCTTTGAAAATGTTCAGAAATCATCACCATCAATGTCAAGCATGCATCACAGCGAATAATTAAAGTCACCATTGCTAATATCTGCAAAAATCCAGTTACCTTTGAAAATTTTTAATAATTCATGCGTAATGGTGTCAAGCATGCATCACTGCAAATAGTCGGAACTTTAATCACCTCTTTATAAAACAGTAATATGTGTCTAACAGTTGTGATACCGTTTTGGCTAATGACATGTTTCTTACTGCTTCCTATATTGTGTTATTGCTGTCTCTTCTACCTCCTGTGAGTGGCGTTTCTGGTCAGACTTTTCTTCATGAATATGGTTCGGATTGATGTTCTCTACCTTCCCTCTAAATTTATGCTAAGCTAAAGACTGCATAAAACATTCACCTCTTCGAGGCGCTTCCTGCGTAGAGCCTCCTTATATCGTTCTGTAGCAACAAATTCTCTTTGCTTTTCTACTTCAGCCTTTTCCTTTTCTAATCTCTTCAATCTCTCTTCTTCCACAAATGCAGCCTCAAATGCTGTTGGCTGATTGCAAAATTGACTGTGAGAGAATGATTTTACTTATGCAAATACACCAGAAAAACTGGCCTAAAGCAATTTTGAAATGATGAACTATTTTTTTATGAATGCTGTGTAATAAAGGGATCAGATAAATGAGACATGCATGATACAACTGTGAATATTCTTACAATATGATAATGTATATATGGGATATCTCTCCTTTTTTTTTTTATTACAGTAAGGCAAACAAACTTGGTGCAAAATCTAATTCTCGGATGTTTTGTTAACTAAAGGCAAAGTTCATCTGCCAATTTTCTCATTTTAATGCACAGAATCAGAATAATTACTTTTCATACCTACATGGTCATCATGATTGATATAAAACTTGTTCATTGACTATTCGGTGATCACAAAAAAAATTGTTCTCTTTAAAAAGAAAAATATTTCCTAGAATTTCGTATTTAACAGTAAATATAGCTTTGGTTTCCATAAAACAGTTTAACTGGAAAGATTGTTTTTTAAACAAAGCTGATGTTTTCGCTTGTAGCAATAAAAATATAAAAAAACACACACACACACATCTCCTCTATAATTTCATACAAAGTAATTTTCTTGTCTTCAAATTATATACTGTTTTACATATCTCATCTGTTTTTTTTTGAGAGAGATATTGGAGTAGAAGTAAATATTCTAAAGTTTTATTTGTAAAAAACTGTTTTTCAAAGATTTATGGGTAGCGTATCAATGCATGTAGAAAAAAAACAAAATTACTATAAAAATTTGACAAACAATCCCTCCCTGTTCGTTGAGATTTCATTATTGAAAAATTTAATTTGCATATGCATATTATACACTGCTGCAAAATATATGCAGTGAGGGTAAAACACAGGGTGGCTATAGAATCACTTTCTCTGTTTGCAAACATCTGCAGCTATAACTAAAAAACAAAATGGAACCACATTTCATACACACATTGTGGAAGGCATGGGGAGATGAATTCCACAAAAAATTTAGTACCAAAAGTTGCAGATGGGGGAGATCTTGGTGCTGTTAGGACCAAAAAAAGAAGTGAATAATTACAATTAGCACATGCAAAATAGAATATGCAGAACTTCAATAATGTTTTAATAATAAAAAAATTAACATACTAAACCATTATGAATGAATTTCTGAACTCAAAAAAAATATTCTGTTCATAAACATTAGGGTTCTCTGGATGAAGTGCAATATTTTCAATGTTTTGATCCTGCATACAACATATTGCATCCAGTGTACGACGTTCTCTACCGCTGTGTGTAAACTGTCGGTTTGGATGTTTGTAACAACCCATCCTATGTTGTTTTAAAGCATGCAGATTTTGAACACCACCAGCATACACAAAGGATTTAAGGTACCCCCCACACAGACAAAAGTAACATGAGGCAATATAAAGGGAATGAGGTGGCAATTCAATCAGAAAATATTCATTGATAACTGTCATTACCCAAATACTGGAGTAAAAGTCACTGTACTGAACCATGAATATGTGGCTGTGCCCCATCTTGCATAAAAACTACTGCGTCCAAAAACTGTCTTTGTTGCAATTAAGGAATGACAAAATTTTGCAGCAATTGACCATAACTTTTGGTATTAATGGTACAAGTAATAGGACCTGTCTGCGTTACAGGGGTGGGAAATGAAAATTTGATTTTTGAAACAGGAAAAATTATTTTTGTAGCAGCAAAAATGGTGTTTTCGTAACAGCATTTATCAGTTTTGTAGCACTTTAAAATTTTGATAGCAAATAAAATACACAGTTTTTATGTACATATATGCAGTAGGATTACTTTTTACTAAAAAAAACAGTGTTATCTCAGCTCAAAAGAAGGGGGTGCCCCCCCCCCCCCAAGGCTCAAAATAGAGATTTCCTCTAAAAGAAATAATTTTTTTCAATTTTTAAATCATAAAAAAATTGAGAGATTTCTTGATATTTATATTTTTAAATTCTCTAAAATATCAAAAAATGAGAGGCAGAGACATTTTCAAATATGATATTTCAGATTTCAAAACTAATTTGAAAATGAGTGTTTTTAGATTTAGCTTGTATTTACTTGGTGATCACTAATTAAAAAAAATTATCAAAAGAAAGACTTGACACACTCATTAGAAAAGTAATTATTTTTCTTGATTTTACCACTCATGCAAGTCTAAGTTGTGCTTTGTACGACAATTTCAAGTACTTTTGAATGTTTGATCTTGCTTCTTTTACCAGAATTTACCCATTTCATATTTAAAATGTTTCTTTTTGAGTTCGCTCTTGATCATTACCTCAGTTTGATTCAACATACTTTGAGATAACTTCTTTTGCTGGGTCATTCTTAGAATATTTATTAGAAAATTCTAAGAAATTTGATAGTGAGTAAAAACTATAGAATTAAATTATTTTTAATTTAAACTATAGAAAATAATTATTAAACTATTAGAAATTTAATAGACACCTTGAATTTACCGACGGCTTTTGCGTTGCAACTCTTGATGGTGAAGACGGATTCGTCATTGATGTTTTTCCAGTGTGATAAATATGTCCTTTTGCAAACTTTTTCATTCTGTTAAAGGCTACATGAATGTTTCTTCAAGTACAGTCAGTCAGGAAAAATCGACGCAATTTAAAGAATAAGTAAGGAATGAATAAATCAAAGGAGTAAACTTTTTTCTTAAAAAAATAGCTGGAAACAGCAATTGAAGGGGTTTTTTTACACTGTTCTGCGAGTGAGTGGCAATTCGCATAGTTTGACCCCATTTTATATGTTTTCAGAAGCCTGGGCGCCAAATCCTGGGAAGAGGGTCTAGCACTATTTGTAGTCCCAAGAAATAAAATTATGGGGAGGACAAATAATGTTATCGGAAAGTCAGCTTTTGTGATACAAAGTTTCTTAAGGGAAATTCATCTCTTCGCAATATTTTCCAAAGCCAATCAATGTTGATCCATTCGGGCAAAAAACATTAGCACATAGGTGAGGCACTTATCACAATGTTCACAAGACTGATCTTATATAAATAGAAATGCAACATTTTCCATTAGAATTTCCATACAGTAGCGTAAGGCATATAGATTTTACGAGACATTGCTTGAGCACTTGGACCACAACTGGTCCAAAAGCTAGTCTCTGTGTCATCAAACACAGCAGTAGCAGCTTCTGTTAGTACTACTTTACAGCACACCAGCTCCAGTCATATATATATCGCCATATAGCAATTTCCAACCAGTGGAGTTGGGCAGGAAATGAAGACTCAATCCATCTGTGGTCGCCCCAGGCTAAGTAGGTAAATAACTTGCTTCTGACATTCTATGCCCGGATTCAAACCCATGAACTTTGATTGTAACCTTCATTGTGGAAGACGAGCATCTTACCACTGTGCCACTCGGGCTTTAGTACATAGTCTGGCACCGCTTTCAATCCTTTGCCTGCTCCAATTCTTGGTGATAAAGTTTTCTAGAATTTCTTAATCATAGCTCTCTGTGCTACAGCAGATATTGGACTTTTAGGCAGGTTATGAAGCTTTCTAAATTCCCTAAGAGCCGCCACAGCATTACACTGTCTAGTGCGAAACAGCTTTATGAGTAACTAAGTATCTAGTTGAGGTGAAGTAGGGCACGTATCAAGCACAAATCGAAGAACTGCCAACTGACTAAACGCTTGCTCTTCCATTTAATGAAATGAGTGGCAATGTTGTTGTTGTATGCACTAGGCAATTTGGCAATATTTACAATCTATCTAGATATGCAAATTTTCTAGTGCGTCCATGACTGCAGTGCCAAAATCTCCAATCAGACTTTTGGTAAAAATTTTTCCCCTATTTTGAGGCATTTATTTCCCCATGTCTTCCACAATCTGTATGTGAAATTTGGTTTTATTTTGTTCACTAGTTATAGCTGCAGCTGGCTCCAAACAAGGAAAGTCATTTTTTGTCTTTTATTTAAAATTTTAATTTCTCGGAAAATAATAAAGGCAGGAAATTGACATACAGTTCAAACTTTTCAGGAGAACTAAACACATTTGAAAATCTGAGTAAGAAGTAAATGGCTTACAAAAAAGTTTTGTAAAATCAAGTAAAAATAATTAAAATATTTGATTTTTGTTCAGTTAAAAATGACTGAATTTTAAAATTGCCTACCACTTCAAGACATTCGTTGCGAAGAGCCTCCTCATATCTTGCTGCAGATTCCAGAAATTGTCTGTCTAGAATGTTACTTTCCTCTTCGAATCGCTGTAACCGCTCTTCTGCTTCTTTTGCACGTGCCTCCTTGTACGCTGCATTCTGATTGAAATATGGATTATTCACATGATCATGAAAAAAAATTAGTCATGGTAAATAGAACAAAATACTCGAAAAATAGCTCGAAACATATATACTGATATCAGCACAAATTACTCCAACACTTACACCAATTCAATTTTTCCTAGTTTTTGCTGTACATGGATCATTATATGCTACAGGTCGTTTATTGGGACAAACTGCCAAAACTGGCAATGAAAAAAATAATCGATTGGGACTGTTTTGACAGTCAAAAACATTGACTTTTGAGATCTTAATGAGCATGACTGCTTGAATATTGAGTTTACAGAAAGGCTTCAAAGTCCCTGCAGGTAGGTTATCTCTATCATCTCTGTTTTATCATTCCATTAAATAATATTTAACAATGTAAAACACAAAAAAATTTTAACTTTTAAAAAGTAAAAAAATTAACGTTAAAAATAAAAAGATTATCCTTCAAATCGCCACCACGCATAGGAATTCATTAAGCAGCTGTTGAAAATAAGAATGGTAATTGAGATATTAACACTTGATGAATGAGAGACAATTTTGAGAATGTTGATTCTGACAATAGATAGTTGCTTTGGAAGATTAGCGAAGAAATGAAGAAAAAGTCAGTAATTGGGGACTGTCTGCTTTGGTATTCTAATGAAGAGTTGTGTTATAATCTAATGAGATTTTACTTCATTGATACAAGTTAATAAATGGATAGACACACCAGGCTACCATCAAAAACATTTGCTCTAAAGCTTTGCAATTTGAAAAAGCATGACTATCAGGACTGGATGAATCTCAAAAAATTTACACGCCCAATGGCGCACAAGAAACAAAATAATAGATGCCTGAATTGATATTTTATATGACTGAAAAATATTACTAATATTATTACTGGATTTATTTACTTACTTCAAAAATTAAAAAATAATGATTTATTTGCCAATATAAGAAACCTAAAAATTTTGAAAGAAATACAAAAATAATTCAATTTTCTGCCCTGTTGGCACCACACAGGTCTCAAAATATTAAGGCTGTAAAGATATATCACCATACACAGACTGCCTAACTAATTCTGTGGAATTTCAAACATGAGACATGTGTATAGGAGCATTTGCACCCTTAATGATTTAAAAAAACTGAAGTATTTTTTTACATATCTGGGTCGGGCGTGTAGCCAAAAAAGTTACATGCCTGATCAAAGTTTTTATATGCCTCAGGCAATAGATTTGTCCGACCCTGATGACAATGGCCATCCTGTGATAGCCAACCAGTAGCCATCATACCTAAAAAACATATTAGTAACCCATAGTAAAACTTTTTGCAAATTAACTACATAATCCACATATAAATAAAGAGAATAAGTAAATGCTCACTTGATCATACACACTAGATGTTTCTTTTCTCCGTGCTGATGACTCAGAACTCTGGCTTGTAAACCCTATATATAGATGTGAAACCATGGATATGTTATATTATTATGGTTTCTTCGAAAAGTATCCGACCATGATTTTTCACGCATGAACCAATGAAGCTAGGGAGGGGTGGTTAGGTGCACACACAAGTAGACAGTTGTAGTGTGCATGCTTGAATTGTTTTCTGCCTGCAGAAGCTGTGTAACAGTACCTGCTACTAGCCAGTGTAAGGGTCCAAGGATCTGTCTCAATTTGGTCGATTGTGACAGATAGGAAAATATTGTGTTTCTATTGTTTTGTTATGTTATACTTTTACTCGGCACTATTGGACAGACCTGGCCAATTTGTCCCATATTGTTGAGTATTGCCATTTAGATGTTGCGTAATTTTTATTATTTATGTACAATGTTAGAACATGTAAATTTCCTTGTGATGTCAAATTTTTTCATATAAAGACAAAGCCTTTCTGTAGAGATCAACTAGTCTGAAAATTTCTTTAATTCCTGTTAATATACGGCTCATGATTAGTCTGCACAAAAATACTTGTTGCAGCTAATCTCTCCAACTGACATGTTTTAGTCTTAGCATTTAGTACCTGGTCAATCAGTCATCACTGGCTGGTCCGGAAGAGTTCAATTCTCTAACATGTTCTAGTAAGTATATTCTCTAGATGCTTGATTCACATTCGACTATCTGTTGTGATGGTTGGACTGATTGAATTCCTGCCTTATATGCTGATCTTCTCTACAAAATGGACAATCTCATGTCCAATAACTTCTCTCTCAACATAGCTTCATAGACTTGCTCAAGGTTGTGACAGTTAAATTCTCTCTGTGATCACTCGTTTCATCGACAGTGATAAGAGTCTATGATGGATTTCTTCTTGCCTGCAGGGATAATGATGATCTCCTCCCTGTTACTGTGCGTGACATGAAATGAGGTCTCATATACTTCAAATTTTTAGAAGTTAAAGTCTACATACCGATCGCGATCAATGCATGATCAACAAACTGATGTCAAACTTAGGAATTCAGAACTAGACAGTTAGTGAGAAATTTCTAGTCATAAGCCATATATAATTTTGTTTCTTGTAAATAGTCAGAGTAAATTGAATGTATTGAATTAAATAGTATGTTAAATGAATCGAGAGATAGACAGCTTTTTTTTCAGCCCAATATCAAGGAAATATATTTTCTGGATATTATGTTCAGGTGAACTTGGAAGGAAGAGTCATCAGGTCACAGCCGGGACTAGAACTCTGCCCTTTTGCAAACTGGGAAAGTATGCTACTATCTACACCACTGGAAACATCAACCTGCCCTCCAGTGGTGTAGATAGTAGCATGCTTGCCCAGTTTGCAAGAGGGGCCTGGATTCAAGTTCAGGCTGACACCTGATGACTTTTCTATCCGAGTTCACTTCAGCATATCCAGAAAATATGCTTCCTAGAACTTTCGAATCATCTTAACTTTAGCAAAAATTAAATTAAAATTTGAATTAGTCATGAATAAATCTTTGGTGAAAAATTTACATTTTGTTGTCAGCAAATATTTGGATTAACTAAAACTACCAGGAGTGCACCAAAGTGTTGCAACTGTCAGTCATGGCAGAGCACAATGAGTGAGGAAGAGTAATTGAGCTCCATCACATTTTCATTTTTGACAAAACGGCAGGAAAAACTTGAATGCTACTGCATTAATTGTAATGGAGCTTTTAATTACAATGCAGAACCTCTTGGTAGTACGCCTTGGTGATGGTTGAGCTGTGTGGTGTATACTCATGATGAACAATGACACGAGAGTCAAAGAAGATGGTCAGCATGGTTTTGAGATTGAATCTCCTGAGATCAAATTGTCAGTTGAAATGGAATGAACGGATCCAATGCTAATGCTCGTCTCATCTGCAAGTTCTCTGGTGATTCAGAATCATGATCACTTGGCTAATAATGATCTCATTTCTGGATGGTGAGGACCTATCAAAACATGCTTCACTCTCCATTGATGTTCAGCCATCTATGTAGCACTTGTACCACTCCTTTATCGGTGTGGTGCTCATTTCTTCATCTCTGAAGGTCTTTGAGTATTGTGAATTGTTTTCACCCGAGAATCAAAAAGCTTCACACAAAATTTATTAAACACAGTGTGTTGTTAAAGTTTTTCCTGCTATTTTGTCAAAAACAAAATATAACAGTGCTTACGTCCCCTTGCTCACTCATCGGCAGTCTACCAGAAGAAATTCAAGCATGTGCACTAGGATTGCCTACATATGTGCATTAAACCATGCTTCATTGGTTCATGCACAAAAAATTATGGTTGGTTACTTTTTAAATAAACCTCATATACAGTGTGTTTTGCAAACTTCTAGGAGAATGAGAATGCACGAAGATGAATTCCTAAGCAGATACTGTAAGGTATATTGATGGTACAACTTTGCTATCATTTTATCATTTTTGTTATACTATGGTCATTTTCTGCACAGGAGGGATAATTAGACGGGACCAAAAGTATATTGCAGATTCCGAAAGACAGCATTCAACGTCTTTTGCTCCTTTTTTATTTTTTACAACTTCTGTAACCTTGATACTTTCAACTGAATTTCCTGGGGGAAATTAAAAGTTTGATATAATGAGTTTGGCTTATAACAAGAATCTTGCTATAACAAGTGATTTTTTCAAATAGCTAATGTTAAAGATAGGAGAAGTAAAAGTGCCAATATCAGCCAAAAACTTGTCAAAGGCAAATAAAGTTGCCAATTACAGCCAAAGAAAATTGTCAAAGGCATTAATTTATAAGTCATAAAAATAATTACAATTCTTGATTTCAAAAATTAAAGTAAACCTCACTGAAGATAAAGAGGGGGGGGGGAAAGGAGGGCATTTTATAAAGAAGTTGGGACAACCAAAGTTACAGAAATGTACTGTGAAGTGCAGGTCATATGGTCACCCTATACGCAGTCATTCAAGTATTATTTCAGCATCGATAGGAAGGGAGGGGTTTCAGATTTGCTGAGTTTTTATGACAAGGGGGGGGGGGGGTTTCAAATGTGTTTCGCGTGTGCCAAAAATGAGAAACCCTTTTACTACTTTGTGGGCACCTGAACTAACATTTTTCCTATTGATAAGTCCCCTACAGAGCCACTTTAGTGATCTCTAAATGTTTTGCGAATCCTTCAAGTGCTCTGAAAATGTGTCTGGCTGCTTAAGTGCTTGCTCTGGAACTATGCCACACGTCACTCAAGCAATCTGTAACTACGCCGCAGATCACTTAAGTAATCTGGGAATGCAATCTAGGTTACTTGAATGATGTAGCAATACTGCATTGGGGGACTGTCTAAGTGCTCTAAAATTGTGTCATGTCACTCAAGGGACCTTTAAATGTGTCATGGATTGCTTAAGTGTTCTGTAACTGAGTTGTGGGTCGCTACAGTGATCTGGAAAAATATGCCATGGGGCAGTTAAATGCTCTGGAATCGTGCCAGGGGTCACTTAAGCGATCTGTTAATGTGTCGCTTATATATATAGTTCATTTTTATAAAATTAGGTTTCAGGAGGCTGCCACATCAGATAATCAGAGCCACATTTGGTGCGCGGGTCATAGGTTTAACATATATCGCTTAGAAGGTGGGTCACAATGAATTTCTTCAAAAGAAATTTTGAGTTGCATTAATAGCCCTTAAATAGCATTGAAATTAACAGAAATTTTGATTATAATAACATAAGAGCTGACAAAATTTGGCTGACATGGGGGTGTCAAAAATAGCTAAAAATCTGACATAATAATCGAATGACATCATATACACATTTCTGGCCTGCAACCAGCAGAACTACTGCATATCTGCCCTGTAGATTGAAAAAAGTTGTGCACCCTTGCCATAGGTGAAGGATGTCGAGTATAACATGTCATATACAAGGTGATTTCAATAGAAATTAAATATTAATACCTGGCTGTTCTGTTTGGTAAGATGACGACTTGACATTATCTTCTGTTGTACCAGTGACTGAACTTTCTGGAAAACTTCCTTTATCTAGCGACGATGTGGCATTTCCTCTTGTTATAGTAGTTGCTGAGCTTCCAGGTAAAGTTTTGTTATCTAGTGATGACTTCATCATCGCCATTGCCTTTTCATATTCCTTTTTCACTAATGCAAGTTCCGCTTCTAAACGGGCTCTTTTGATTCTCCTTTCAAGACTAGAAAGGGTCTAAATCAATGACAAGGACACTAGAATTTTAGAATATTTGATTCGAAATACACTGAATTCCAAATAAATATTTTTCAACAATTCAAGTAATTAACATATAGCAGCAAAATTTGATAAAATTGAACTACAATTTATCACATGATTTTAGTTATCACACGAGTGGTGCCATAGAAATACAAAGGTTGGGTTGCCTGGATAATGAGTATTCTGCTATCTAAGCGACTTCAGCGTCCCAGAGCGAGGAGGGGGCCATACTGACAGTGGCATATATAAATGGGGGGGGGGGGGACACTAGTAGGTTATAATCCAGGGCGGCAAGTTTGGAGGTGGGGGCAGAAAATTTTTTTAACGAGTGGTTGCAAAATTTATATAGCTCACTAGACAGCAAGGAAGTAAGTCAGTGAGTGAACAAGCAAATGACCTAGAGGGTTTGTAAGCGTGTGAGTGAACAAGAGTGTGCAGGCACGAAAGTGACCAAAAGAGTAACCTAGAGTGTATGCAAGCATGTGAATGCCCAAAAAAGTGTGGAGTGTGACAGTGACCTAGAAAACATTGATTAGGTCAGTGAGTTTCCAAAAGAGTGATCAAGTATGTAAATGGCCAAACGAGTGACTTTGGGAGTGATGAAAAGAGTGGCCTAGAGCACCGGTGCTCCGCAGAGCTCTTTGTGTGAACTCTCAGGGGCTCCGTGGCCACTCGAGGAAAATAATTAAAAAAAACCAGTAAATTTGAAAAAAAATAATATTTTTTAATAATAAAAAGAAGTCAGTAAATTTGATGAATAAATAAAAAATAGGACTACAGGGCTCCGTCATAGCAATTATACACCAGAAAGGGCTCCGTGGGTCAAAACAGGTTGAGAATCGCTGGCGTAAAACATTAGAGTGGAGTGCCCAAAAAACAGTATACAAATATGTGAAGGACCAAACGAGTGACCCAAACTGTGTGAGTATGGGAGTGATAAAAAGAGCATGCAAGCATGTGAGTGACTCAGAGACGGAGGTATAGGCTTATTTACAGGAATGTGGGCTATGGTCCATGGTGGCAATTGAGCCGTCAAGAAAATTAGATCAACATGGGAGGAGGACAGCAAAATTTGTGTAGTTCACAGGAGGTAAAATCATAAATGATCCTCTGCGTACTGATAATATTGCTTCTTGCACATGGCTTACAAACCTAGGTGGCACCAGCTGGGGTGGGTGCACCACTATCCCTCACTGAACCACTTCTCTAAATTAAAGAGATCAGAACTGAAATACAAAAAATGAGACTCGCACTTCAACACATTTAAACCGCTTAGCACTCAGGATCTATAAATCTTAAATTATGTTTAAAGTTAGGAATTTTACTCAGACCCTTGGACCTAACCTCAGAGGCAGATTTATTTATTCGTTTGCTGTTTGTGGGCTATGCATATTTTGCAGCCCTTCTTCATCACTCATTTGTTAAATTTGTCGCACCTCTGAACTAACTACCCTGGGCCCGCTTAGCCCTCTGCCTGTAAGTATGTCTGTCTCCAAGTCAGTCTTTTGGTCATTTCCGTGCAAACACTCTTCGAGTCATATTTTTGGTTGTTCAATTACCAAACTCTAGAGAATTATTCTTTAGGGCATTCATACGCTTGCACACTCCCTAGATATTTGGACACTCATTGACCTGGTCTCTCGTTTTCTTTGTTATTCATGCTTCCATGCTCTTTCGGTCACGCACAGACCTTGTTCGTCTCTCTCTGAATCATTCTTATAGTCACGGGCATGCTTGCACTCGGAGGTTCCCACAGATCAAGTTTGTATCATGACCTGACCCATCTTAGAGGGCCTCGTTAATTAAGTTTGGGCTATGACCTATAGCTCGAGAATTGCTGGTTGTAAGTGGATTTGTATGACCCATCTTGGAAACTCCCGTAAATCAAGTCTGGGTCACAACCCATAACCAATTCTTTTCTTCTCTTGCTTGCTTGGTCTCTGCTCTCTGGGTCACTCTTTTACGGTTAATGCTTGCACATTGTTTTTGTCACCCTTTCTTTCCTCACACTCTAGGCCAGCGAAGTCTTCATTCAACCTTTCTCGAATTGCAAACACAGCTTATGTTTATCATCAAATGATCACCTCTTAGGGCAAGGGTGTTCAACCTTCAGAAGAGCATGGGCTACTTCATTTGGTTTGTAAACATGGCAACAGCCTCATAAGTGACCTGAACATGTCCTGGGCCACTGAAGTGATCTGGAACTGTACCGTGGGTAACTTGAGTGATGTGAAACTGCATTGCAGGCTTTATAAGTGTTCTGGGACAGCGCCACACATCACTTCAGTGATCTGTAAATATGTTGTGAATCACTTAAGTGCAGTGGGCATCTTGAGCGATGTGGAACTGTGCCACAGGCCACTTAAGTGCTATGTAGCAGTGTCATGCATCACTTAAGTGATCTGTAAATGTGTCATGCATCACTTAAGTGATCTGTAAATGTGTCACACGTTACTTGAGTGATTTAGCATGATTGTGTCTGGAACTGTGTCACTGGTCACTTAGTGAGCTGTGAATACACCATAGTTCACTCAAGTGATGTGTAACTGCACTGCAGGCTGCTGTGGATAAGCAGTTCTTCTGGAACCATGCCGTGGGTAACTTGAATGACGTGGAGCTGCACCAAAGGTCATTCAAGTGATCTGTAAAGATGCAAAGAATCCCTTAAGTGATCTGTAAATGTAGCGCAGAGTTTATTTATTTTTTCAAAATTAGGTACGAGGCCACGGGTCATATCACACGACTCCAAGGGCAACATTTGGGTCATGGATTGAGCATATATGTCTTGAGGCAACATTGACATACATATGTCCAAAATCTGCATAATTGTAATTCTTGAATGCCACTTTCACACGGTGTTTTATTGAATCGGTGATAAAGTGCTCGTGAGAATGAAATCAGCATTGAGCACACTTGGTGTTTCAGGAAGTAACATGGTGCTCACAATCAACAGGTTGAAGATGACTACTCGCAGAGATAGGTTATTGAGTTTCGCCACTCTTCTCCCATTCTACTCAAATTTTCTGGACCACTCATTTCTCAAATATGCCACTCCTTCGAACCTGCCACCCTGGGCCATCGTCCACACTTAACATCTCCTCCCCCCGCCCCCGGGTGAATATGCCTCTGCCCCACCCCACACAGCTACAAACTTGACTACGCCACTGCCAAGCAATATAACAAACTATGCACATCAAGATTACGCCCGTGGAATTCGCAAAATATTGATGGTGAATTATTGTTGTTGTTTTTTAATTAATTATAAACATTACACACACAAAAATAAAAGCTGTTTGAGGACCTACCGGACCGTTGGTTGCTGAACTGCTCATTACTTTAAGGGAAGAACAAATGAAATTCGAATTGAGGGGGCGACCAATGAATAGTGAATGATGATGATGCGAACCAATCGAATGCACGAAAATAAAATGATTTTTTATTCGTCAACGTACCATTTAAGAATAAAACTTTAAATCTGCCGCCATTCTGCTTTTGTTTACTGGACTTCGCTCTTCTGTCTCAGATAATGGACTATGGGAGCAGAACTGAATAACGGATCGTATCTCGCAGAAGACAGGAGCCTGCAGTAATATATTATATGACCATACATCCCGGACTTTTCATAATTTTTTTTTTTTTTTTTTTAACAAAATTTTAAATGAGCTCGTTATATTCACTGAAATCATGTATATACAGAGTGCCTCAAATTCTTCCGCCAAAATCAGAAGGATGATAATACACGTTAAGCCGGGTTTTCCTAGGAGCAGGTTTCCTGTGCCGCGCGCAACGTGATTCGCCCAGCGCGACACGCTGTTTCACTCACCAATAACAAAATCAGCATGACCGTTTTCCTACAGAGCGCGATACGCCTCACGACAGCGTTTTACGTCAGGCTTGATTGGCCGACTGCTTCTGGAGGAGTCAAATGCTTCGTGCGCCATGGTTTTGCCATGATATTCTCTTCACTCGTGTGTGCTTTCTGTCCCTTCTCTTCAAACCGGAGCATGCAGATGACAGAGTAGCTGATGCCGCCCTGATCTGATGCGCCACGCTAGGAAAAAATAAACGCGTAGCGTGATTATGTAACACGTTGCTGCCGTCGCGAAATTATACTGTTCGGTTCACGCGGCGGAAAACACTTATTCCTAGGAAAACCCGGCTTTATCACCGTACTCTTGCAGAAGGCCGAAGCCCGCAGGGATAAATCACATGACCATACGTCCCAGGATTTTTATCAAAAAAAAAAAATATTGTCCCGTTTGTTTTTTACAAAATTTCTATGTGAGAGTTTGTTATCTTCACTGAAATCTTGGCAGACTGAAGCGCTGGGCCGACATAAGAGCATCGTGGATTCAGGGAGCACTGTGGTGATCGCGAGCAACGGGTTGAAGATGTCTGCCTTATGGTTTACGATCGCACACGAGAACGACTATAAAACTATGTGCTACTGTATTATGGTAATAAAAAGTCATTTGGCAATAAATTTGGACAATAAACCACCGAGAAAAATTGTAACTGTGGGGGTTCAAGGGCACTTAAAGGGTAAGAACGACTGCTCTACAATCATAGCGCCCGCAAGACAGGCCTGACAGGACTCCAGCCCCAGAATGATTTTTATTATTTTTTGTTTCCTCTGTCTGTAAGTTCACTAGAGGGTCCCATGAAAAATCTGTCCTGGAGGCCTGCCAAAGGGGCAAACATTATTTTTCCACCCCCAGAACTTTAAAACTCGATAATTTTGTAATGGTGTTCTTTGTTCCAACCTAAAACTGTCACCCCTTGAATTTTTCCGCCCGGGGCAGTTGCCACCCTCTAGTTATGACCCTGGCCCAGGGGGCCATATCTACAATATCTATGCGCAATTCACCACAATGGAAGGGCTGTCAGAGCAAGACAATCGCTACTCAGAGCCGGCCGCAACTAAATACTTTTTCAGATGGGGGTAAGCATGAACCCCCCTCCCCGTGTAGTTTTGAATACGTCGTTAAAAGGGAGAATTTAGCAGCGCCCAGGGCACCAAAATCCACCTGCACTCTTGTCTTTGGGAGTCGAAACCCTAGGCTTGTGTGCATAGGCAAATATAGGTGGTGGGTGGGGGGTGTATCCGCTTATTACAGCCTGTGGGTTCCACGTCTGTAAGACAAAATATAGTATACAAGATATACAGAAGACTGGATGTTGTGAAGATATTTAGTATTTGAGATGTTCATTTTTTAAGGAAGGAAAAAACTCATCTCTGCCTCTACCGGGAGTCGAACCCGGGTCCCTCGATTGCCGGACGAGTGCTCTGACCACTAAGCTACAGAGGAGATAGAGATTTTCCTTCGCTAGAGCGTATATATGCCGAACGGAACCGTGCAATGGACGGTGAAACCGATCAGCTAATAGCTCATGGACGACGAGCTTGTATTAACAAGTGGAGAGCGACATTCATGTCATAAAAATATAGTATAATGAAAGTATTTTTATTTCGTTTTGGGGCCCGTAAAATTTAGCGGTCCAGTGCGGCTGCGCCTTTCGCATTTGCTTCGATCCTGGACACATTGCTTGAGTTCCATATAGTCCTGTCGATATTTACAATACAGTTTTACTCCCGAGATATCAGCCTCCTAGATAGTGGTATCTATGAGTCTTTGGAAATACCTTTCGTCGCCTTATATAATGTACGTCAAAAGGGAAGGACATCTTTTACAGCGAGAGCAAAAAAAAATCATAAGACTGCCATTGAACCAATGTTTCCCAACCACTGGGACCCCCTGATGCATTCATACCGGGCCGCGAGTGATTGGCCGTTTCATTTTTCCTCATTCATTTTCCGTTGGTCGTGTGTTTCCCCAGACCTTCGACTCACAAAAATGAATAAAACCGGGCCGCGGGCTTGAAAAGGTTGAGAACCACTGCATTGAACAACGACACATATACGTGGCACCTTTTTTTTATCCTTTGATGTTCTCAATATTTCGAAAAAAAACAGTTGATGTACAAGTTTTCCATAATAAGGCGACGCTATAAACCAGTGGTTCCCGAACATTTCAAGTCGCGGAGCACTTTTCACAAGAAAACTTTATGACGGAGCATTAATTTCGACAATATTTATACGTTGGTGCCTTATATATGTTACGGTAAATGTTATGAATGTGCATAATAACCGATATAAATCCGGTGATTATGTATAATAATCGATTTATCACATTTACCCTAACATATACCAGGTGTTCCTCGAAAAGCGTCGGAAAGTGAAAAAATTCTGTGAGAATTCCAATATGGAAAATTGTGTTGTATTTTTTTTTAATAATGATTGGAGGGAAATATAAAAGTTTTTTACGCGGTTCCCAATTACAAAAACAGTGCGAAACCGTTAAATTTGTCAGAATTGAGGAAGAAATTTATAACGAAAAATTTGAAGACAATTTTATTCAGATTTTATCGATGATTAAAATTTTTGATTTTTACCACTTTTTACGTGATTTTTAATTTAAATCGCAAAGTGAGTCGGTAAAAAACCAAAGCTCCAGCTGCTGACATTCCGACAAAATTTCCTGTTGAAACAAAAGGGCAAATTTCTGCTAATTTATACCGCAATTTATGTGTAAAATTTATTTAATTTTCGTAATTCCCTCAAATTTCATTTAGAATGAAATTATCAGAATTGAACTTAAACTGGCGATTTGCTATATAAAGCTCTTAAATGGGCCTCAAGGTGAAACACCTCGTACAAGTGCGAGGACCACTCTGATAGGTTTTAGCAGCCCTCAGAGACGGCATAACTATTGTTAAGTTGATTTATATTTACATGTATTGAAAGAACACTAAAAACATTCATTTCTAAGATCTTTTTTTGCTTTGGGAAAAAAAATTTCATTAAAGTTTAAAACATTGTTCTGAGTATCGTGGGGTTTTTCGAAACTGCATTTGCGGAACCCTAAATTGTTTCAAAGAAACAGAGCCCCACGGTAACCAATCAGTGGCAACAAGAGTGGAACAACCTTGGTTTCACTATTGCTTCCTAGATTGAAGGGCGTGGACATCCGCTTTCGTTCTACTTTGAATCATAGGCGGAGATAGACTTGGAAGCCTGGTGGACGATGATGTCAATTCATATACTCACTTACTCATTGATCAGTCGACTCCACATTTGACGCTGGGCACCCACTCCCCGTATCTCCGCCCATGCTTTGAATGTCCAAGGACAGCCGCTTTCGTTCTGGTTCGAAGGGCTTGGGCAACCGCTAATATGTGCGGGTTATACCAGTCATTTACGTTCGTATGCGTGCCTGGCCCGCAACTACTATCGGTCTTGTTTGCGGGGCAGGAGTGCCGCACTCCTCGCTATTGAAACTCCGCCCCATAACTACTTTCGAAGTTCGTATCATCATCCATTTGGATTCTCTCTGTGTCTCTCCTCCACCCACCCCTCTTTTTAGTTGAAGAAAGGCAATTCAGATCGATCTTCATTTTGATAAGGATTCCGGCCCTTCCCGTATGTGAAATTATGTTCCCATGTCCCGTTTTTGTGCTATGGATATCCTTCGCTTTACGCGATCTCACTTTACGAGGTTTTTCATGACGCGATCATTTTGCATAACAATTAATCGAGTAAAAATCTCGCACCAGAGTTATGATTCCTGTCGTCTTTCTGATGTTTTCATTTCGCGATAGAGTGGGATTCTCGTGGTCCTTCTGTCATGTATATCTCGTCATAAATACAGTATGGTTCACGTGATCCTTCTGCTATGTACCTCGGGTGCTCTGCTGGTACAACATCGGGTTCTCGTGGTTGATTATATGATAACTTCGGTGCATAATTTGTGCCGCGGGCTACTTAATTCATATGGAAATGTGCCGTGGACAGCTTGAGTGATTTGTAACTACAGATCACTTAAGTGATTTATAAATGTGCCACGGATTACTCAAGTAAGTGATCTGGAAGTGTGCGATGGACTACTGGAGTGATAAAAATATATACCCCGGGCGCCCTGAGTGATCTGGAAATGTATCGCGGGTCGATTCGACCTGCGAGCCATATATTGAACATGAATGCTATAGATACTGTACCCGGTGGCGCAAGTAAAAACGAAACAAATCACAAACAGTGAAAATTAGCACAAATTACAAAACTATTTCCAAGAAATTTTATTTCTACTAATCTATTCATTCATCTGGAATTTTTTTCTACGAAAGAGAGGATAATCAGGCTAATAGAATGCGCAAGCGCATGCGGATACTGGCACCAGGATTTTGCGAACTTGGTGTGCGTGTCATACTTCTTAACTGTCAGTTGACGAACTAGCAGCGCCGGTGGTGGTGGAAGGAGCTCCCGTCGTTGTCGAATTCATCGAGCTGTCGTCCGTAGAAGTTGCGTCACCCCCAACAGAACCAGCTTTAGCGAGTGCGTCAGCTACTTCAGCCGCCTGAAATAAAGCGGCACGAACAATGAATCAATGCAGTCAACCATTGGTTTACTAGCAGCTAAAGTGCTGAAAAAAAGTTTAGGGATAACCGAAAAAAACCGCTATATCTTCAAAACTTAGAGGTCTCGATGATGATTTCTTTCACCCACCAGTCATCATTAGGGGGTAGCCCTCAACGCGGGGTAGAAAAAGAAAGAGTTACAGCATACTCGACCGCGCCAATGTTGGCCGACCAACTCCTAAAACCTCTCTGGCGAAAAGCCTCGTGTGTTCTCACACAAAGTCGGTGGAAAAGCCTGTTATTGGCGGGAGGGGGGCCCAAATGATTGGTCCGTTTTTCCCTTTTTTTTTCTTTCCCTCGTCTGCGGAGGGATCATCACACCCTTACATATCAGAACCCCTCCGGTCGTTTTCTCTATCGTCCCTTACTATGTGCGGACATCTCTTCCTCGAACCTATGCAGTTTTTCGTCCTAGTCGAAATTCTTGTACCCCGTACCTCTTCATTCTACTATGAGCGCAGCCTTAGACAGTTTTTGTACAGGAGCATTATCCTGTTGAAACATGTTTTAAAGTGTGAAAGGTATTGGTTTGAAGCCAATTCAGTGGAACCCCTCGAGTGGTGATTGAGAAGTTCTTTTCTTAGTCCTTAGAGCACTTGCGTGACATTTTGACTCACGAAGCGTAGAAGTGGTGCGCAACACGAAAAGAAGCAAGAAGAGTTGGTTGATGAATTTAGACTGGGCGCACACTGGTTACACACGACTAGACAAGATTTTCTTGACACGCATGCGTGGATCCAGTGGGAGGCGATCGCCCCTGCCAAGAGCTAAGAAAATGAGGGGGAAATTTATGTCTCGTAACATACGGGACGATCAACGACCCCCATAATTGTGTCTGCCTCCACCTCGTTCCCAGCTGAAGGTGTCTGCCTCGGCTCCATTCGTAGCTGAAAATATCTGCCCGCAGACGAATCACACAGGGGACCCCAAATTATTTAAGGTTTCACGATATATTTAATTATTTCTTTCATTAATTCTTAATTTCCAATCAATTCTGGAATTCTTTCACTAATTCTGAATTTACACAGGGGGTGCCGAGATTATTTCTCTCACTAATTTAAAATTTTCTTCTGTTCTGAATATTCATCACTTCGAAATTTCCATCAATTTTTGTCTTAAATTGAATCGTTTTTTCAGCATTCTTGTATATTCTGCAATCGTAATGAACTCTTGGAAATAAAATTCGGCAATTCTCAAGTAGTATAAGTAACAAAATGCGAAATATATCAAAAGCAACTTACCTCCTGTAAGCAATGGAAAAACAAAATAGAGTTTGAGAATTCTGTGGGATGATAATATACAGGATGCCTATAATTGAAGTTTGCGTGTTCTGTGTGAACTATCTACACCAGGGGTTCTTAACCTTTTTCAGCCACTACCCAAAATCAACAACACAATTTGCTTCGCGACAATTGGGACTGTTTTTGGAAATTAGTGAAACCAGTGACCCAATAAATGCACTTATAACAGGACCATAAACGGAGTTTTATGACTCATTTATTAACCCCCTGCCGGTCAAGTTTGGGCCATGACCCATTACTCAAGAAGCCCTGGCTGCGAGTGTGTGGGGATTTGAATTTCTCTGGGAAGCCCCTGAGTATCAAATTTGGATCGTGACACATAGCTCAAGAATCCCTGGCTGCAAGTGGGACCCATTTTGGAAGTACCGCGACTCATAGGTTACGAACCCCTGGTATACACAGCCTTAACTACCCATTATAAAACTATGAAACTTTAGGAGTCTTCAGTGGTGAGGGCAACGTGATAACCTTTAGCGAAGAAATGGAAACGGTTCTCCCGCCATGAACCTTGAGCAGTTTGGTCATCCACTTGAAAAATAAAATCAGATGTGTGTCCTGCGATTCCCATCTAATTGCGAGTAAAACATTCTCTAGATGTGAATGTCGGAACTAAAAATTTCGTTTTGCTCTCAATTTCCCCCCCCCCCCCCCCATCCCTTCACTGAGATGTCCCTAAACTTTCGGCTCTAAAGCTTCTCTCATAGCTTTCTGATTGGTAGTTAAGTCTGTAGACAGCTCAGGCTACGCCAATTTTTTGTTCACAAGAGTGTCTCGGCTTTCAAAGATGCTTCTTGAATTTTTGTTATTTTATTTACTGAAACCAAGAATTAAAATTATTTTCCCAACTTATGAATTATTGATCCTAAATTATGAATAATTATGACCATAAATTTCCACATGTCACATAATTTTATCATGGTTTCCACCCCTCCCCACGTTTTTTTCGTGAAATACGTATATATGCATTTAAATTCACACACACACACCACGATTACAATACGTTTCCATTTTCCAACCCATTCGCAATTTCCTGTATAATTTTTTACCCCATATCTGGCAGCTTATTTGGCAATAATTGGCGAATTTCCGTATTTTATATTGCAGTATCTCATTTTCCTCATGAAATATAGTCAACATAGATATTACCAAAGTACCGGAGCTGTAACTAGGAACGGGGTAGGGGGAGTTTCTCCCGAATCCCGCCCTGGCAGTGCCTCTGCCTCAAAGAACGCTGTTTATATATAAGGAGTCCCCAAAAATTCACGTCTTCCCATGGTCCGAACTTATTAGGAACAGGCCCTGGCCATTAGTTGCAGCCTGCAATAATCATGGAGAGGTGGGGCTGTTCACCACTGAACCGAGTTAATGAATACGCTTAATCAGCTTGACTATTAAGAAAGACTTTACCCTACAATTGCACATCTCAACGGTGATGTTTATGGCTATGGAAAGGCTATTTGAATCGGTCATTTTGATTGCATTATGTGAGATATTTGGCTCCATAAAGTTTGACTCTAATTTGTGATTGAAATCCCCCCCAAATACGTCAACTATCAGTTTGGCTCCGATTTGTGATTGAAATTCCCCCAAGTATCAACAAAGCGAAGAAACCAGTCAAAACTTTTCACGAGGGAAAAAAGCATCAAACTATTCAAAGATTTTAAAAGTGGGGGCCAATCTCATGTAAACATGCCTCCGTATATGCTTTGAACATAGCGAAAAACGAAACAAAATAATAATCATAATAATAATATCATACTTACAAAGCCTGTATTCAGAATAGAAATATGTTCTTGAATACAAATGCAACGGTTCAAAAAAATCGATTATGCATTAACTAGATCTCGCATTACATGCACTAAAAATGTGAAAATATGCATTAAAAATGTGCGCTAAAAATGTCAAAAATATGCATTAAAAATGCCAAAAATATGCATTAAATATGCCAAATTATGCACTAAAAAAAATCCACAGGAAGAGCCGTTAATTTCAAAATATATACTAGAACTGAGCACATGTACGTTTTCTTTAACAAATAATCCTGCAAAAAAAATGCGGTGCTTTTAAAATGCATGTGCATACACATTTTCAAAAACAAATATTATCCTGAAAAACACTTCTAAATATGATTATTAAGTTAAATTTCACTCTATGTGGTTCCCAAATTTGGATGCCTAGACCCCCCCTCCCTCCCCAAAAAAAACCGTACAGAGTGATTCTTAAGCACACACATTTTGTGCATTTTCGAAATTGAAACCATACCCCAACGACGAACGGTTGATGAGGTAAAGGCCAAATTAGGACGTCCAGGAGACCCCGTATAAATGATTCAACCTCATAATTATAATGTTTTAATTTCTATAGCATTATAGTGCTATGCTAGTTTGAAAATTCGCTAATATGCGGGATATCCCGGTAAATACGAGTGAGTTGACACCTATCGTTGTTCATGTGCGAAGGGGGGTGCGGGACGAGCAATATATTATGAGCACAATATTCACTTGAAAAATTAAAAAAACATGTTGAGCTTCCGTAAAGCCTTAAAAATATGCATTTATTCTGAACATTTTTCAATTTTTATGCATTTATACGAGTTAATGCTAACAAAAAAGTCAAAATATTCGAATGCATTTGCTCTGGGCTCTATATACTATACAAAATTTGATAACGAGTAGAATACGAGTGATAGAAATTTTGATTTTGAGCCAAGTCTGCGACTTCGAAATGAAAATATGCTTTGTCACCCTGTGGCAAGCATCCATTTTGGCGTTCTCTCCACGTAGAAAGAAAGTGCAACCTAAGGAGGGGAAAGGACAAGGGGGAGAAAGGAATTTGGCATCCCACAGTCCGGCTGCTAGGACGCCGGCCCTCTCTCAGGGCTGGTCGCGGTCCTGGTTTGCGATCCATTCTATTGGAAAAATTCCTCCTCACCTGAAAATACATGCTCGAAATAATCTTGTGGACGGATGATGACCCCATGCAGTAGAAATTAACGATAACGAATAAGCTCTTCGATAAAACGCTCACAAAATCTTAGATAACAACTAACTCCTATTGTTTCATGGGGTAACGGGCAAACTCTTTCAATAACCCGTAAACCCTGCATTTATTTCTCAATGCAGTCAATTCAGTCTATTTCTTGAGAGTCTGCGTCTAAAATGAGCAAATGACTTTCTTTTTATCCTGTGTTCAGTTTCGACTCAAGACAATGGAGCCAAGAAAGGTAGGAAAAAGTTTCTTATGTAACCCCGGGAGTGAGAGAGAGAGAGAGAGAAATGTCCTCTCCTTACCCCTCCCACACACGCACATGATACTTTTAGAGAAGAAAAGGAACGAATCCTGGAACCCTATCATGAGCACTAGGCGAAGCGACGCACTGATGAGGATCTTCTGAGAAAGAAAATACTGTATCAGCCACCAAAGTTACAAATTTTCGGAAATCACAGTACAATGTCAAATCCCATTACTCAGGGAAGGTAGGGCTTCCTATGCACCTGAGGCCGTGCATAGGTGGGTCAATGTGTACTGCTTAAAGCCGATGGCAGCCGGGCGATGAGATATATCAACTTATGGCGATTTAAGTCGGTAAACCAGACTGGGTTTGCAACCCAGTTGGAATGAACTGAAACCGTTGAGTTCCAGTTAGAAGAAGATCCGGTGAGGATCCGGGCTCGATGAAGTTGGTTTTCTGTGGTTCCCAACTTCGATACGCGAATGCGAGCCGATCTCCCCGTTAAAAAGTCTCGCCACAGATGGCGACAGGCCTACAACGGTATAAATATTTAATCGTTACATTTCCCACACAATTTGAAAAAAAGAGAGAGAGATGGCAGCACTACTAATTCAAACACGGCACTAGATACGCACTCAGACTGTCGGTTGTGTGTGCTCGGTTAAAAAGAAAGAAAGTCAAAGGAAGTGACATGAGTTAGAATCGATTTGCTCGAGAGTAGACCAGGCAATTATTGCTCCCAGTGATTCTGCAACCGATTTCAAAGTTGGACATAATGCATTTGCGATTGACAAGTAAAATAAATAAGGAAAAACAAATCAGCATTCAATAAATGATTGTTTACCTCGCACCACAAGCACCATCAGGAACATGGCGACGAAAGTGATTCTGAACAAAGCGGACATTTTGTTCCCTTCTTTGACCGAGAGCTCGCAGGAGTGAGGAAAAATCCAACGTAGTTGAGACACACACAGAGAAAGATGAACAACTGGTGTATATCGTAATTCGCCAATGGGCCATATTTAAATATATAGTCGTGGGGGGATTCCAATTATCTACACGCTCCTTTTGCCAGCTTGCGCAGTATAACCAAGACCTCACCTGTCCAAACACGTTGAGCACGGAATCCGCCGATCATAAAAAAATCGAATCAATCACTTTGACAAATCGGTAATCTTTGAGCCACGACATTCCTCGCGGTGTTTGTGCGCTTCCCGATCGATCTCACTTTGAGCATCTGGAGGAAGATCTCTAAAGCAAATGAGAAACCTATCCGAGACTGGTACGACCTTAAAGATAGGTATCTAGATGTTTACTTCCCGACTTAATCCTAACACTCTGGAAAATTCTGACTCGATCACGGGGATTATTCACGTTAAAAAATTCCGATTCGGATTTCTATATATTTTTTTCCTCGTTCGAAATACATAGTTTCAAGGGCGTTCGTAACAAGGTGGCGTGAGTTGCGAACTGTCCAATGAAAACATCGTGATTCCGGATGAGGAATGGAAGTCTCTCTATGAAGAAGTGGGTGGCCGAAAAAACGAGGTTGAAAAAACAAAGATAAATCTGATCTTGTGCAAGATCTATAGTTTTTTTTTTGTGTCATTACTATGATCATGTGTCGGAGAACTTATCATAATACCGAGTCTCGGAACCATTAGCGACCACATGAGGATCGTTTTTTGGAGTCGTTTTATGTACAGTAATACCCCGAAGTTACGCGATAGGTGGAACCAACGACAACCGCATAGGAGGTCGAATTCACAGGGGCCCAACTTTGACTTGATGGGGGCCCTGAGCAAAGCAGGTATTGGAGAGAGTTCTCGAATACGGTAAAGATGTATTGCGCGCCAGAAAATACATTCTGTTTGTGAAGAAATTACAAACTGATACATAAAATTTTGATCGAAGATTTGAGATATATACGCACTCCCATATGAGCAGAATCATTGATAATATCATCGAAATCTAATTTTTGAGTTGCCTCATACATATGTGCGAAATGATGTTTCTCTTGCAATTTCACTATGATTGAGTTTGCGCTATTAATTTGAGAGAAGAGAGAGAAGCGGAAGGATTTTCTTATCGCCGTTTTTCAAAATTGTATTCAGGGGCGTCTCGAGCGTACCTGCCGCCCGGGTGCTAAGGCTCGTGCGCCGCCCTACAAACGACCCTAGTGGGTAGCTGACTGGGCTTTTGACTAGGGGGGACCTTAAAATTATAACAATTTCTTTTTAGAAAAAAGCCGCACACCATTGTTTATCGAGAAAAATATTCTTGACCATAAGTCCCGCTTTTGAAGAAACTGTCCCATTTTTAAAGGAATTGTTCTGCTTTTGGTCCAGAATTATTTTACCGCTCTCTCACTCGTTGCCGGATAACTCACAAAACAGCATTGATTGGTGAGCCACATCAGTTCTCCTGTAAAGATTATTTATTAACGAGGCGATTTGTGTTAATAAACTAATTTCGAAATGTTCTTTTGCCTTTAATTAACCGGTCTGGAAAAATCAATATTTGAGGGCGCCGAAATGCACAATTGCTCCTTGTGATGGAGTACATTGTTTCTGGTATTACGGTCCCAGGCCTTGACTGACTGTTCCCTCAAGTTTTTCGAACAATTTCGTCATCAGACTATGGCTCAAAAGCGTGATGTCATGTGATTTTTTACTATTGGAAAATTTAAAAATTTCGTGTCCGACTATAGCTAAAGCTTCCGCCCGGATGCATCGCACCCCTTGCACCCTCGTTTAAGCCGCCTCTGATTGTAGTCAAACTCTTCATCTGGATCGTGAGCGCTATCCATAGGAACCCTGACTACTACTAAATCCCACATGCGCCCCGTCCATATTTCTCTATAGAATATCGAAAGAATAAATAAATGTGGCAATGTGCGTGTATGCGTTGCGAACCTTTTGTTTGTTTCTGTGTAATGCCATTTGCTATTTATTTTTCGAGTTATTAGTGAAGTGTAATGATTGAATATTTGTACCGTTGTTGGCCTGTTGCTCTCTGTGGCGAGACTTTTTAACGGGGGAAATTGTCTCGTATTCGATCCTCGAAGTTGGGAACAGCAGAAAACTAACATCAGCCGACCACCAACTATGGGTGCCTTGGCTAGAGTTCCAGCTTCTCGAAATACCGCCTTAACTTTTACCCCACGTAGTTGTGCAATTTGTCAGTGGTGGCCTCAAGAGTTTGTAGAGTATACAGTAGCTTATATACAGGGTGGTCAAAAAGTCCGTAGAAACTTTGAAAATGAAATAAAAAAACGGTTTTCAGGGTTAGCATCGCCAAGGCACGGGAATTTTTTTTAAGACAGGAAAAAAAATAACTCAAAAAACAACCGATAGGTGGTGCTGGTACGAGCGACTTCGGTGGAAATGAGACGGTTATAAGAACTTGCGCTCCTAATCCACAATCAGTTCACCGTTGCAAACCTAGTATGTGGACCTGCTGCATTATGCCGTTGCTAGATTTGTGACTCGCCTGCAATGTGTTATCCCCTGTGGTGGTAGTGGTCATGTGGAACACGTACTGCTGTGATAAACGATTTTTGGAGGCATTCCATTCGTTATCTTTTCTTTGACTTGTGTACGTCAACCAGCACCACCTATCGGCTTTTTTTTTTTTGAGTCATTTGTTCCCCTGTCTTAAAAAAATTCCCGTGACCTAGCGATGCTAACCCTGCAAACCAGGGCATATTCCAGTTCAGTTATTTTCCCAGGATTTTATGAATTTTTGAAGTTTCTACGGACTTTTTGCCCGCCCTGTAGTAAAATATTATTCAAATTTTCAAAACTGATCAAAAATTAAAATTAATTCCATCAAAACTAATTAATTTAATTTTTAAAGATGAAAATAAATTTAATTCAATTTTTTTAGTGACATTGGAAATACTTTCTAAATCTGTGTCCAAATCGGGAACACAAAAAAGATGCTTACGTCATAAACCACCCTTTATGAAAATATGAAATATTTCTAATGGCATCTCACTCGGTGCGCCAAACACGAGTAGAACCTTTCCCTAGTTTGTGGGCACTTGAACTTACACTCTTCCTATTGATAAGCCCCCTACAGAACCACTTTAGTGACCTCTAAATGTTTCGCGGATCCAAGTGATCCAGAAATGTGTCATGGGCCACTTAATTGCTCTGGACCTGTGCCGCGCGTCATACAAGTGATCCGTGATTATGTCCCGTATCACTCAAATAACCTAGGAGTGTGCCGCGGGTAACTTGAGTGATGTAGAACCGCACCAGTGCTCTAAAACTGTGCCACATGTCACTCAAGCGATCTCTAAATGTTCCACGAATCGCTTAAGTGTTCTGGAACTGCGTCGCGGGTCACTTGAGTGATCTGTGAATGCGTCACGGACCTACTTGAGTGATCTGAAAATGTACCACGGGCCGGTTAAATGGTCTGTAATTGTGCCACGGGTCACTTAAGCGATCTGTAAATGCGCTGCTTAGTTCATTTTTATAAAATTAGGTTTGAGGGGTACAGACCACATCGTAATCCCCAGGGCCATATTTGGTCTATGAGTCAAGGGTCGCATGAATTTCTTAAAAAAATGTGAATTCTTAGCCTTAAAATAGCATTGAAATTAACAGAAATTGATTGTAAAAACGTATAAAGATATTTTCTTTCGAAATTTTAACTTTTTTAAATATTTTCTGCATTAAAAAAATTAAGAATTTCATTCATTCATTCATTCATTATGCCATAAATTCGTTATTGTCCGCATACATCTCTGATCCCACCAATATGTGTTAGGAGATAGGGACAGAGCTGACGAAATTTTGCTGACAAGGTGCGGAGGGTGGTCAGAATTTTGCTGACAAGGGGGGGGGGGGGGTAAAAAATGGCTAAAAATTTGCTGACGTAATACTTGAACAGCTCCTATGCAAAAAAAACTCTCGGCACTATGGAAATTAAGACGCGAAAGTAAAAACTCGATTAATAAAAACGAAAATGAAAGTAAAAACTCGCTTTCACTTGCGGTACTTATGTAACATGCAACAGGTCTTCGGTTCGGCATGGAAAGTGGGAACAAGTGGGCAGACACGCATCTACAAGGGGCGATGTGGGGAGGGGCAATCACCCCCTCTCCAAGAGTCATAAAACACGGAACCTACACAACAAATCACCCCTCCCAACACATTTCCCTGGATCTACGCTTCCAAGCGGGATTTTTTCCAGGGCGGCGAATTTGTGGAACGAATGGTCAGAAAAATTTGACTATAAAATGCTATAAAATGCTATGCGGCGAATGTTCGTATAGCTATTGAAATTATTGCAAATATGGCTACCCACAAATGACTGAGATATAAATCCGCCTCTGGTAAGAAGTCATAGAAGTGGCAAATACCGAAATTAGGAATAATTAAGAAGTATCGAAATTTTTAGACAACTGAAACGCGTCTAATTTTCTGTGATGTTTCAAGTAAGGAAGGAGTGGGAGGTGGGGGAAGAATAGCAAATTGGCAAGAGATTAATCGCAAATCCCCAAAAAACACATTATTGTTATTATTTTGCTCGTCCGTCGTGTATTGATTGAGCTCTCGGGCACGTTTCCAGTCGTCCGCTGTGTGATTCATAAACACAGTGAGGAAAGTGTTTATTCATTTCAGGCATTTTTGACGTCTTCCAATTTTTTGAAAACGTCTGAGTCAGTTCGGAAATCGTGCCTCGTAAAAATGGCTCTACGTGACGATAAGATCGCAGCTGGTACGTACTTACACCTCTGCAGTCGTGACTCGATTCGATAGGAGAGCAATGTCGTGATGTCCGAACGACATTTGTGAGAATATTTGACAGGGACTGTGTGATATTGTTATGAATATTAATACGTATCAACTTAAAATTAATTATTTTCTTTTTCAAGACCCTTCAAAATTTTACCTACGCCCTAGACACGGGCAACTCGAGACAAAATTCTTACCCCCCATGCCTTTGCAACATAGTTTCATCATCCCCTCCCCCCCCCCTCCGGTGCCTAAAACGAACACGAAATCTCACAGCTGGCAACACTACACAGCTGCGAGTGAAAAATGAATTTCGAATATGAAAAATGTATCGAAAATTTCAATTCCCTCCTCTCTACGAATAATTCCATGGCCTACCCAAAAGCGAGAATGATCACTTTCTTTTTTTTCTTTCAAACCGAGCACAACTCAGGTCTATTGCCATAGGCAATTTACTACCCAGTGAGTTGTGCCGGAAGTGTAAGTGCGTGTACCTAACAGTCTGAGGGCGTATCTAGTGCCGTGTATGATTTTTTAGTGCTGCCATCTATATCTCAGAAGTGAAGTGAGTGATGTGTAGTGACTGAATATTTGCAGGACTGTTGCTCTCTGTGGCGAGACTTTTTAACGGGGAGATCGGCTCGCATTTGCGCCTCGAAGTTGGGAACCACAGAAAACCAACTTCAGCCGACCACCACTGTGGTGACGGTGGGGCTCGAACCCGGGTCCCCGCGATGCGAGTCCGTCACTACTACCACTCGACCACCACAGCGGCGGGAATGATCACTGCCATCTTGACTACATTCACGGTGGCAATGGACTGACAAGGCTCCAGCCCAGGGGCTCGGCATGATTCTTATTTTTTGTCTTTTCGCACCATAAATCCACTATCGAGGTGGGTGCCCGTGAGAAGTCGGCTTAGTCTTTGGCTTAAGACCCGCCAAAGATCTCGGCCAGGGCCGGATTAACCATTAAGCAAAATTAGCACCTGCTCAGGGCATCAGTACTAAAGAGGCACCACAAAACGGTATCAAATGGTATTTTTTTTAATGTACAATTTTTTTTTTCAAAATCGATCATCCGATAGAAGATCCTAATATTTTAAGAACACTTGATTGCATAGTTGAAGATCATTATCACAAGGGATGGTACAAAAGATGTGAAACTAATAATATTGCAAACTAGACCACATTATTACTGAGTATTTCGATTAGCTTTTCCCAATTTCACATAAAGTACTCGCAGGGCTGTCTTAACATTATCGCACGCCCACATAGAAAGCGATTTATCTGAGAGAGGCACTACTGCCTAGCTAAAAATTTCTACCTACCTATTTGCATATTTACTCTTGAAAATCGGAACTAGATCTAATTGTCACTTGACATCCCGGTGCCAGAAGTGCCCAGATAGTCCCATGCAGTAAACCAAGTTCTACAGAATAAGGACGTGATTTTTGTGGGTCATTAGTGGATAAACTGTGTAGTTTGATCTATAGAAGTAAAAGAAATGCTGACAGGTGTAAATTACAAACTTGAGAATGTATCTAAAAGAAAAAATACCCAATATAACGGTGATTCATGAGAAATAAGATACCTATTGGCAGGGCCGCAACTGGATACTTGGTTAGCCGGGGCAACCACTCATTTAGGCACCCCCCTCGTAATGCTACTAAACCAGACATGCACCTCGTCCATATTTCTCTCCTCTCTTAATGCTGAAGGATAGGTTGAATGTTGAAATTTGCGCCCCCTTTTGGTAATATTATGGTCATTCTAAAATTCGGTGGTTTCTCCTTGGAGTATTGTTACAGCCTTTATCTCATCAACCGTTCGTCGTAGTGTAGTTCTAGTTTTAAAAATTCTCAAAATGTGTGACCAGAAATCACCCTGTACGTGTTTTGAGGATGAAAAAATACAGTGTACTAACAAAATAAAAAATGTAAATTTTTATTCGATTCCTCCCCCGTCCTCTAACTTCCAATTAGGCAGTTGTTGTTCTTTCCCTTCTGAGCCCAACAAACAAATTACATGTTTTTAACTGCATTATTCCCTGAGATATTTCAATTCAAAAATCGGAGACAGGTCCGATCTTAGGAGAATTTTTCGGCTCATTGCAAATACATTTTTTGCGGCCCATCTAAAAACATTTATGTAGTTGCTCCCCGACTTACAAACTTTCCGAGTTACGAACACAAATCTTGAAAAGGGGAAATTTTTTTTCATAAAGAACGCATTTTATTACGCTAATTTTTTCATTATTTCAGGAACGCGTTGATAGTCTGGATCGTAATCAAACACGATCCATTGAGAGGGAATGGCATTTAAATTAGTTTTACAAAATTCATAAATTATTAATAATAATTAGCACGTGGTCCACACACCTGCTGACACTTCATCGTGGCTCGAATCATATTGAACAGACATAAATTTCTGTCATACTTTTAAAGCGCTTCATCTTCTCTTTATCAAATATACATTGCAATTCGATAACTTTGATCATTTTTCGAATTTTTTATTGCTGTTTTTGTTTAATTGATGTAAATTAATAGAAGTAAGGAGGTGGAATTCCATGACCCTCACAAGGGTGGGGCTGACAGGCATTATCGTCTTAATAGCATCATAGGCCCCCCGAGCCAAGGGATTTTTTGGAGGCCCAACCTCAAAAATTCTCGAAAACTTCAACTACGTCTCGTTTTTCTGAGGCACCTCTTGTCTTGAGGCTCTTCGGACACGTCCCGGTGGGGGTGGCATGCGTTAAGACGGCACTGTCTAACGTTCGCATCAGGCGTCCTCCTTTTTGAGTTTTGAAACTGGTAACCCTATCTGAAGACCACATAATCCGTATTTTCACTTATTTTTTCGATCATCCATACTGTCCAAATTTTTTTGTGGAAAGAAATAATTATTTTTTCTGCATAAAATCGATTATTGCAAATGTACGAATTTTGTTACCGAAATTTTCGTCTCATAAAAAAGTTTTATGCTATAAAATAACAAAGGACTCTCTTTTTTCATCATCACATGAGTTGCCTGAAATTTCAAGATTAGATGGCAGCACCAACAGTATGCCTCCATCAAGCTTTTATTACTGGAGAGAGTGTCAGCGGTCTCCGCCTTGGCAGTGATCAGAACGGTGTCCCCCAACATCTTTCATCGGAACATCACGTGACTCGGTGAAAACAAACAATCCCCCGTTATTTTCTTATGGCAGCGGTTCTCAACCGGTGCTCCGCGGAGCCCTTGGGGCTCCATGTGCATTCCCCAGGGGCCCCACGGCCGCTCGAAGAAAGTAAAAAAACAGTAAATTTGAAGAAAAAAAATAGTTATAAATATTTTAAATAACTTTAATGAATGAATAAATAATAGGCCTACGCGGGGCTCCGCCATAGAAATTATAGACCAGAAAGAGCTCCGCGAGTCAAAAAAGGTTGAGAACCGCTGTCTTATGGCATCCACAGGAATTTAAAACAATAAAGGCGCAATTGCCGAATCAATGAAAAAGGCGCAATTTTCTTGAAGGAAAATTCCAGAAAAATGAAGGAAAATTCCAGAAAAATGAAGGAAAATTCCATAATTAACGGAGAGAAATTCCATGATTGATGAAATAAATGATTCCAGCATTAATGAAATAAATAATTTAATCTTTTTTCACCTTTAGATGAGTTCTCTGTCTTTTTTTTAAATCCCAATATTTAGAGACCGAACCATACATTTCTATGGGCAAATCGCTAGGCGGGAACTTTGTTTTCACCGAGTCACGTGATTTCCTTGCATTTGATGTCGCTTCCGTCGCGGCGGCTGGATACTCCCTCCAGTAATATAAGCTCGATGCAAGCCTCGGAATCTCTGTCGTCTGCTTCTTTCCAGGTTACTTGTTTTGGACGTCTCCTTGTGTTCTGAAAAAATTACTGAACTGGCAGTTCGAACTTCCAGTTCTGTTTGTGAGCTAAGCTTGTAGGGAACCAAACAAACCGACTTCTTGTCTGTCGTCTGCTCATTAAGAAGAGCTTCTTTGTTTTGGACGTCTCCTTATGCTCAAATAAAATAACCGAACTTTCAGTTTAAATTTCCAGTTCAGTTTATGAACTTTGTTTATAAGGAACTGAGGGGAATAAAGAATATAGTTTTTACTTTAAACTTCATCATCACCACATGAGTCACTTTTAAATTTGAGATTAGATGGCAGCACATTACTATAAAGTGGGAGTGCGGAAAAATTCACTTTTTACGATTTTACCTGTCGTATGCTTGTGTGGAGGTCCTTTGTTTTGCCCGGCTGACCAAGCGTCGACCCTGTTGCGACACTCCTTGTGGGAAGGAGCCTATGGGGTCCACCCAGGGACGTAGTGTGCCTTCTAGGGGCCCCAGGGCAGACTTTCTTGGGGGCCTCTTGAAAAGATTTATTATCATGCAAAATAAGTGTATATTTTTTGTAAGCCCCCTATGTGCTAGAGGCAGGACTCTGGTTACCCCAGGCCTTTTACGAGCCAGGGTCCACCCGCGGGGGGGGGGGGCTCAGAATAATAGGATTTGGTGAACTTTTTTTCCGGAGCATTTTTCATACAAATTATTAGGTGAGCATTTCCAGCCAGAAGGGAGGGGCTCAGATATATTACTTCGTTCGGATGCCAGGGCCGTCTCAAGAGCACCATGGGCCCCTGAGCCAAGTGATTTTTCTGAGTCCTTACCAGGCAAAATTTACATGAATGCTCCTCGAAAATTTCAACTATATCTCATTTTTATGAGGCCCCTTTTCTCTTGAGGCCCCACGGGCCGTGCCCGGGTGGGTCCATGCACTGAATGAATTAAAACGGCACTGAATGAATGAACGCCAGAACTTTGCCACTGGACTTATCCCGTTGCCGAGATCTCTTCCAGTCCAGCTTCGTGGCAGTGTCTGGAACACTTTATTTTGTGTCAAAAAGAGAAAAACATACAAAATTGTTACAACATATTTTCCCCAGAGAATTGGGTACTGTCGCGATTAACAAATTTTTTGATGATTACAGATGAGATGGGGGTTGGGAGTTGGAGAAAAGTTTTGGAGTTTCGTTAAGACGGAGAATGTACGCATATTAGGATGGAAGTATATTTTAAGAGTAATTGGAGCCCTCCCCACTTTTCCATCGCATCTGTTATCTTACACTTGTCATATTACATACACTGGATACAAAAAAACAAAAACAAACAAACAAACGAAATAAGAATATTATTGTGAAATATAAAATACCCATCGGAGCGAGTCATCTCGCTTAACACCTTATTGGGGAGCCAACGGGTTTCATAACTTGCGGACTAGAAGCCAGCGTCTTTTTTATTGGGTTGAGTTCACTCGCTCCGGTGGATTTAATGAAAATATACAATTAGAAATATTGTGTGGGGGAATATATACAACTAGCTAAAATACCCGGCGCTTTGCCCGGGTTTTCTTCAATGAGGATTTTTGGATCACGTGATATCTCTCTCTTTGAGGGATATACAAACCGTGTCTAAGTTAACCATTATGGCGACTTCCAGCGAGACTCATGAAAGAAACAAATCTAGATTTAAAGAAACATAGAGATGAATATATTTTTTCCCCTTTTTTAAGGGGCGCTACGTATTTCGATTCCCTCTTGAACTTCAAGTTATCTATTTCTGCCTGTTTCAGCTTTCAAAAGTGCTTAATTAAAGCTGTATAATTTTTTCGATGTACTTTTTATGGGCTCATAGCTAATTTTAAAACAACCTAAACTACATGAATTTATGCAGTTGAATATCAAAAGACAATACGGAGACATTCATTTTCATGCCTGAGAAGAAATAAATAAAAAGTTGAAATCAATGTTATTGCATGAATATATCCAACTCGAAAGTAGGTCAGCTAATTACTTCATATTTAATCTCCTGGGCTTCGTATATCTTTCTAAGAGAACTCATCAAAAATCGAGAATTCAATACACTTTTTAAAATTATTGATGTGACAGAAAACTCCACTAAATTTCCGCATTTCTACAGTTAAAATTGGCAATTTTAACACTGACTTCTATGAGGATCACTCTTTTCCTGACCCTCAAAGCGATGCTGATGATGATTATGACGTCTATTCAAAAAGCCTCATTACTTGGAGGATTGAAAATGTGGCAAACCATTACAAAGACATAAACTATTACACATATATATTGGCAGCATTAAAGAAGTGACAAAACATTGTAAAGGCATATACACGTCTGAAACGCATTGCTAGGTAATCAAAGTAAACGTTCGGAAAGTGATAGTTGAGGCCCCAAAACCATTGTTGCCTGACAGTTTTTTTGCCCATTTGGGTCATTTGCCCTGCTCTGACGAAATTTTAAAGTAGCCTATCGTTCATGTCGGATGACATTTGGTATATATGCAAAATTTGGCGACGATCGATCTAAAATTGTAGATTTGTATAGAGAACATACACACACACACAGACAGAAAATCAATTTTATATATATAGATTAGGGGAATCATCCCTGCCATCTCGCTTAGCGCCTGAGCAACACGAATATGGCATCATGAGTACGCACATGTGTTATGGACATGAAATGCATGAAGAACTTGAATAGACTAAAGAGAAATACACATATACACACACATTTATATACATATGTATAACTGCCAGGTCGAGTCTGGCTCTAAACCTATTTTGGTGAGCAATGTGGGATTAGTTTAAGTGGGGAATTGTCTTTTGGAGAGAGCGTTAGCTAAGGATCAGCTTCGGTCTTTTTGTTTTGGTTGACTCGCTCTGGCTGGTTATATTTATATTAGTAAAATAAAATAAAAAATGAATATATATAAAATAAAAAATAAAATAAAAACTACACACAATGTTAAGACGGCACTGCTCACAGGGCTCCAACCCTGGGACAATAACCGTCTTTTTTTTTTCACGAAATAAATTCATTACAGAAGGGCTCGTCAAAAGTCTGGCTTGGGGCCCGCTAATGATCTCAACCTAGGGGCTCTGCTCCAGGATGTGGAATTCACAAAAATAAAGAAAAACATTCTGAAACACGTTAGAACATTTGAAAATGTTGATTAATTAAAAATTACTCTACAGAATATTCCGCTTAACGGTCCCATTTAAAAAGTTTTATATTAAAAAGAAATATCCAGATCATATATTCAACCTTACACACAGTCACAGATCCATAGCGATGAGTCAGGAGGGGTAGTTAATTGTGTAAGATTGTAGGATTGTCCTGCATTTTACGGGACAGGCCAAGTTTTACCATATTATCCGGATTTTGGGAGGGGCGATTATTCTCCCCCTCACTTCTGGATCCACGGCTGGTCTTAGATTAATTACTTCTGAAATACGAATACAAATACAACGCCACAACAGGCAAATTGCCCAACGAGGTGGCTGACTGAAGAACATCATGGATCCCCGAGCCCCTACCTACTACTGCTACACCACACATACACCCCCCCCCCCGCGGAACCCCCCAACGAATCGGTACATGCGGGAATGTGCGTGTACGTGTAGTGCAACCTGACGTAAAGTTTGTTTCTGTGTAGTGCTTGTTATGTGTAGTGCTGTCATCTGCCCCCAGTTTTACTAACTATGAGTGAAGTGTTATGGTTGAATGATTTACCGTTGTAGGACTGTTGCTCTCTGTGGCGAGACTTTTTAACGGGGAGATCGGCTCGCATTTGCGCCTTGAAGTTGGGAACCACAGAAAACCAACTTCAGCCGACCACCACTGTGGGGTTCGAACCCGGATTCTCGCATCACGAGTCCGGCACTATAACCACTCGACCACCACAGCGGCGATGTTTCGCCGAAGTTTCATTCAATGTTTTTTTTTCCATTGATAGATTCAACATTATGTAAAATATACGTATAAGAGGGCACCAAAATCATTCAAGTGCTTAGGGCCTTCAAACATCTTAATCCGGCCCTGATCTCGGCCTAGGAGCCCTGCTGCAGGATGTGGGGGGCCATGAATACAGTCGGCCCCCGTATTTTCGGGGGTTGCCGCGAATACGGGAAATCCGCGAGCAACCAAAACCATAGATTTTTTTTTTGTTTATCTCGTTTATTGAACATCATGAGAAGAGCAGGGCAGGGCCGCTTTAGATAATTTGTCACCCAGGGACAGCCGGAATTTTGGCACCCCTTCTGGTTCAGCGCCCGGGGCACCAGACCCGCCTGCTCCCCCTAGTTGTGGCCCTGGAGCAGCGTGACACAGATGTATAAGTGAATGTAAAAGAGGGTGCAGTGGTTGTTGGCGGTGTTTTCTCAAAGAACATTGTGATTTCTGTTTGCCGTTTCTTCTTCTTCTTCATATCATCATCCCCCATGGTGCATATGCCTCTTACCACTGAGGTATAAGTAAACTTTCCTTATAGCTCACTGCCTTTTACGATGGCACTATTATGCATAATAGTTTATCCTTTTTTAATGGTTTGTCACTTTTTCAATCCTCTCAGTAACTAAAGAACATCCGGGCAGCGCTTGGCATTATAGCTAGTAACTTATAAAATTCTGAACTCTTCTAGGAAGTCGCACAGTAACCATGGGTAAGCAGGGCCGTCTCAAGAACATCATGGGCCCCCGGGCCAAGTGATTTTTCTGAGGCCCTTCCAGTCACATTCTTGAAAATTTCACCCAGATCTCATTTTTGTGAGGCCCTTTTTCTCTTGGGGGCCGGGTGAGCCCATGCCTTAAGACGGCACTGTGAGTAAGGGGGCCGCGGGTGAAAAAAGTTTGAGAACCACTGATTTATACTGTTGATGCTGCCATCTAATCTCGACATCAGAGGTGACTTATGTGATGATAGCAGTGAAATTCATTTTAATCCACTGTGGTTTGTAGTAACTCTTCATTTTTCATCCACAGGGTGACTTTTTTTTTTAGCAATTTTGATGAAATATTATGGCAATTTCACCAACAATGCAAAGTTTTGGTGACAATTGGCAATTACCCGTATTTTCTTGCTCAAGTATGGTCATAATTAGGCTGACCATATTTCTTCGAGAGAAATACGGGACATTGGGATTCAAAATACGGGAAAATACGGGACACCGCCAATTATCGCCAAAAACAACGCCAAAACCAAACAAAGTTGCCAAATATTGTTGAAATTACGAAAAAATCACAATGGCGGGAAATGATGCATCGCTGCAATTGCCGTAGATTAAAATGTATTCCACGAAAAACAAACGTTCAAGACAAATGTGGGAGATTAATATTTTCATATATAGTTGCAATTATCGTAAAATAATTTATGAGTTGAAAAATAATGTCAATCTTTGACTTCAATAAAGAATAAAAATTCAAGTAGACTTCGTGTAAAATACAGGAAAAACCGGGACACTTTTGCCAAAAAGTCGGGACGGCCAAAAAAACAGAAAATACCGGGACTGTCCCGGGAAATACGGGACGTATGGTCACCTTAGTCATAATGAATTTTGATAATGAATTTTCAAAGAGGTTCACAAAATAAAGAAATATTCATTAAAAAATTTTCATTTTTTCAATTCAAAATGTTATCAATTTTCATGGGATTCGCCAGCAAAAAAAATCCCTAAAATTTAACCTTGATTTCTAAACATTTCAAATCATGTTTATGTTTTACAATATGGCAACACAAGGCAAACACTTTGGAGGGATTTCATTAACGTTCGATTGTTGTGAAGAAATTTCATTTAACGCTAATCAAGTGGGTGTGCGTTTGTTTTTGTTTCCTTTGAGGAAAGAATAAACTTCAGGAATTATTCTCATTTTTATGCATAATTATCATTTATCATAATTAAAACTGTTCATTATGTGCCGTAATTATAATATACGCTATTCAATGTTTTTTTTCAGAGCAAGTTTGAACTTGTTTATCAGCATGGAGATGATCTCGGAGACATCCGATGTTCAGGATGATCAAGAGGATCGCGAGGAAAAAGGATGGGTCAAAGTCGAAGCCCTAGAGGTTATAAAATTTATAATATTAACCATTATTAACTATTGTGTCTAATTATTACTAATGTCTACCTTTATACTGATAATGCTGATGGCTTTCATGCATTTGCAACAACACCAAACTTTGTAATTAATGCTTTGTGAACAAGTAGTCCATTGAAATCAATGTTTGAAGGCCAAGATTTCGTGAGCAGGGTTGTGCCAAATTCGGGCAATCATTCTTCTTTGTCTTCAACTGAATACCTTGGCATTTCGACTAATTTTTCAAAATTTTTCATGGGCAACAATAATGTTTTTCAAGCCAATGTGCTATCTTTAACTATTTTAGTGCAGAGCGTGAGTGGCAAGATGCTTGTCTACCACCATGAAGGTTGACTTCAGGTCCCAGGTTTGATCTGGTCGAAAAATATAGATAAGATATTTTCCCTAACGAGCTTGAGGTGACCACTGAGTGATGGCTCCTTCATTTCAAGCCAAACTTTATAACGGCAGTAAATTGTAGTGTAGGTGGAAAACGAAGTTTACTTATGCTTTACAACCCTCATTCAACCCAAGGCATAATATAGGGAAATAGAAAAGTTTTCCCTTTTATTATATGTCTGGTCAAGTCGGTTTTTTTATTTTGTTATGACTGCTCACGACCCTTGATTCCTTCCCCACCCCCCAAATAAAAATATTTAAAAATGAATAAGATATGCAGTGGCTTAGTGCAACAGCGTTAGGGCAAACACCTATAGAGGGCAGCCATATTTCGTGGAACCATCTTACTCTGTTGTTGATTCCATCGAGCATCCATCAAGGCAAGTTTTGGTGACCACATTTCCTTCAACTTCTAGGTTGCCATTCCGATTTTTACTGTTATCATCTGAAGGTGAAGTAGGTTTATACAGTGAAGTTGTACTTCTGACCCAACCCAATTGGTAGTACATTTCCATATGGTGATATGAGCAGAGATTGTGAGCGGTAGAAGAGTTATCTTGTTGGTCATGTGCATCGCCATGACCTGGGTTCAAACCCCATTGGTGGCCAGCAGAAATTGTTAATGCAAGCCGATGTCCACCATTAAAAATTCTTGCTGCGGAGAGCTACAGACAGACCTACAATGGTGCAAATATTTAATCATTACGCTTCACCCATTGTTGGAAAAATAGATGGTGTTGCTAAAGTTCACACACACCACTCTAGATACACACGTAGGCTGTTGGGTACACATGCATAACTTGTTCTGTAGTAATTGCTCATGACAATAGACCAGAGTTCTGCTCGTTTTGAGAGAAAAGTCACCTTGTTTCTATTGTGTTTAATGAAGTAAGTTCTGACAAGGAATAGTGTATCGAACTCGCAACGCCTCTAGTACTAATCCTTCGGTAGTACTACCAAGGCTTGACAAAAAAAATTAGAGACCAGCCAATTTTTCTAAAAATCTAACTCTTTTTTAAAAATAACTGCCAAAATATTTTTTTTTCAACACATTTCCAGGATTGTGAGCTTTTCCTGTCTTGGTGGAATTAGTTACACGAATTCCCAATTTAGTCATCGTGTGTAGAAAATTTCTAGTGCCAATGCATATTTTTTAGTCAACAGGCAACCAAGATTTGTCTAGCCCAGAGTGCTATTACTAAAACGTACATGCACCGCTGCCTGCCTGTTATGTTTTTGTGTTTTTTGTAATAAATAATACTTTCATTTGCTAATAGGGAAATGGCATAAATGCAGCAGATGTGAAGAAGCTCAAAAGTGCTGGCTATCATACGGTCGAATCTGTTGCTTTCGCTCCGAAAAAATCTCTCCTTCAAATAAAAGGGATCAGTGAAGCTAAAGCAGACAAACTTTTGGTAAGAAATATAATCTCTCGATTTTTTTTTCCTTCAAAAAATTACTCTTCAAAAATATTCAATTATTGATATAAGTAAATAAATGACCACAAATCATAAACTTGAGTTAATTTGCGGATATTTATTATGATATCAGTAATTGAATAGTTGAAAAAGAATTTTTTCAATAACAGCTCTTTTAATTACCGATTGCAGGCAGAGGCTGTGAAATTGGTACCGATGGGATTCACTACAGCTACCGAATTTCATATGAAGCGTTCGGAAATTATCCAGCTTACCACTGGATCTAAAGAATTGGACAAACTTCTTGGAGGTAATATTTTCCTGCTGTCTAGTCTTCCAAATCTCTATCGTATCTCCCGAATTTCAATCATCTATAATTATAAATATTCATCATACATGTATGTGCCATGTTCAACATTTCTTCCCTCGTGAATACATTTTAATTCACTACAGACTTACTGAAGCGCTTCATTTACCTCCTACAGCTGTTAATAAGTAATAATTGAGTATTTCGATGGCAATCTGCAACACTTCCTTTTTTTTTATGAGCATTGATAATGTTCCGTGTCATTGTCTCGATGGCCCAAATTTTTCTGAATAAAATACCTTAGTCATGAAATTTAAACTTTATGTACAATATTTGATTGCATTTGATTATATTATTCACTTTTCAAAGGTCTTCAAAATATCAACCTCGGTTATAACGGCAAAATTTCAAGGGATCTTCGATGTTGTTATAACCGAGTTTGACTATATTTGTAATTGAAAATATTGATTATATCCTTGTTCAAACTCCTAGGTGGTATAGAGACAGGCTCGATCACAGAAATATTTGGAGAGTTTCGTACTGGGAAAACTCAACTTTGTCACACTCTAGCAGTTACATGCCAAGTAAGTTTCTTTAAAGTTGTTGAGTTTTGAATTTACATGTTATGTAGAAGTTCCTCTAGCAGGCTGCTAGCGCTTTCCCTCTCACTTATAAGACTTGTGATATAAAATATATACAGTTTTGTGTTTAATATTAATATCACTTTTTTTTTGTTTCATATTGCTCCTATGACACTGGTACAATTTTTTTCCATGAATGATCGGTTATATCCGAGCACATTCAATCCCCAATCATTTTGGATAATTGATGCTCTATTGTATTAATGCATTGGCATCAATTAACTATATTATATTATTCCTTTTTTATCATGTTTTTTTTTTGACAATTTCAATCAAGGAATCGAAAACTCCTTTTCCAGAGCATTGTTTTATAATATCACTCATTTTGATGTTTTTATTTTCCTGAAACTAATTTTAAAGTCATTTTAACACGTCATTTCTTCTATTTCATGCCAACAGCTTCCTATTGACTTTGGTGGGGGAGAGGGAAAATGCATTTACATAGACACAGAGCAAACATTTCGTCCAGAGAGACTGATTGCGGTTAGCAAGAGGTATGTCGAATGAAATATGTGTTTCAAATTCATGCATTTCAATTATATTCCTGTCTTATGGTGTTTCAATTATGTATGCCAGCATTCCTCGACCTTCCTGAACCCAAGGACCAGTAAAATGTCTGAAACAATATCACAGACCATATATACTCACTTACATAGCAGTCGGTCTTCAACCTTTCAGACATCGTGGGCCAAATTAAAACGTTCCATGGAGCTTTTGGACCACCAAGTCATACGGTGGGATTGCTTGTTATTAAACTGGGCTCCCTTAATAATACATTTTTCTATTTACTCTGAAATTATTTCTTTCAATATACTTGAATTTTTATTTATTTTAAAGTAACTTATTGCTGATTATGATTTGTTTATTACTTATTTCTTTTATTAATTCTGAAATTTGTCTCGATGATTCTGAAATTATTTTTTCTTTCATTAAAGTTTTTTCTGCATTTCTGTAAATTCTGTAATTACGTATACCTTTTGGATGCCAAACTTTGCCACATAAAGTAATTATATGGTAATAAAAAAGTGTTTTGGCTCTCTGGGACCCCCATTCTGAATTTATTACTTGGCCTGTTCCAGGACTGTAACTGGAATTTTTGCTGCCTTTTCGGGAATCAAACCCATGTTCTCTCGCTGGCCTGGTGAGTGCACTAGACTATGAAGGCAACGAATATATCAATTTTTCCTTAGAGCTCATGTACACTGAACAGGATCATGTAGTCTAGTGGTCTAGGATGCTCAGCCTGCAAGTGAGAGGACATGGGTTTTACTCCCTGCAAGGGCAGTTGAATTTTCTCTCTTTTTCCTAAATCTATCTTCACATTTGCCAGCTGTTAAAAACCTTTGTAATGTCTCAGCAATTTCAGCAACAATTGTTGATTTTGAAGACTTGTGGGAACATTTTTTGGGACAATTGGCGGTGTCCCATATTTGCTGTATTGGGAATCCCAATTTCCTGTATTTTTCTTGATAAATATTATCACTTAGTTGTAATGAACGTTTTTCTCATGAAATGCATGTTTGTTTAGTGCAATTCGCTGCAGCTCTTTACTTGTTGACCCTCCAGTAATAGTAGTAGTGATTAGCAAATTTTTTCGTAAAGGTTATCTTTTGGCTATAACTCTAGTCAATGAAATGAAACTTTTTTCTGTATCTGCTTAGCAAATAAGTAGACTTACCTAATTTTCAGGGGCTAAATTCAGTAAAAATGCTTTTTCTATCACTTCACACCTCTGAGTTATACAACTATCGTAACAATACAGAAATGCAATATTGGCTAATATTGACTGGTTTTAAATAAATTTAAAAAATCTCTCAAAGTTTACTGATATTTTACTTTTAAGGGCATTTGATTTAGAAAAGTGAGATGAGACCGCTTTTTCTCTTGTGAAATGCAATCTCCCTGATAAAAAAAAACCAACAATAATAATTGAAGGATTCCAATGTGTCTGATAACGATGTTCCATAGCGAGGATGCCTTGGTAAAAGTGTGTTCATGTTGTTCATCTCTAAAAGCACCTGAAATTTTCAAAGGAAATCAGACTAAAAGTGAGTTCTTAATCACATCTTGGATCCCAAATTTGAAAAAAAATAAAGGGGAAAAAGTGGACTTATTGCCAGCAGAAAAAATTTTGATAGCTTTCGGGAACGTCTAAAAGTTTTGAAATTGAATAGAAACTGTGACTAGATCAGATCCTTCCTTTACAATTATCTGCAATAGCATCTGTTCATGTTGAGAGAAGTTTATCCTGTCTTTTCAGAAATTTCTATTTTGTCTTGTAGATTTCCTCACCCACTCATATATTATGAACTTATTTGAAAAATTCCATTGGCAATTTTTATGAAATCCAATGGTTAGAATAGATGGGATTTTCAATAGATACTGAGAAATTCTTTTTCCTTGATATCCAGTTGATATAACAACTGGTTCAGTTTCTAAAGAAATTTGTTTTGTTATTTTAACAGCATTTTTGGTTGAATTTTTCTTTTAGTTTTTAAAGCATATTTCGAGTTTTTGGGTCATTTTTTTATGGTCATTTTTCAGGATTTTTTGATCGCCAACATCCAGGCTTTTACAAATAGTTTGGAATAGGCACAGATTTAATTTCAAAAATGAATTTCATCATGAAATCTCTATACAAGCAACACAAAAACTTTTAAAATCTATAAATTACATAATATATAAAGTAATATGTAATTTGGTATATTTTTTTAATGTAATAATAATTTAAATTACATAATATTGTATGTGATGTGTTAGTGCATTTTTAAGGGCAAATTCAGATTTTACACCCAAAAATCCATAAGAAATGATGTATCACATGCCAGATACAAAATGGCTATTGACTAGTGTAATTAGAGGTATCTCGTACCTAGGATCTTCTCACATTTTTCGCGATTAGATATGGTTATTTTGTATATGAAAGTCTAATTTTCATGGAACGATAAGGATATTAACATCAGTTACAACAATTCATTCAGTTTTAATCAAATTACTGTCTCCCTGATAGGTTGAGAAACGCTCATGTCGGCTAATAATTTATGGGATTTTCTTTTTTGTTATTTTTCAAATTTATGTTTTTAAATCCTTTATACAGTTGATGCTCATTATTCTGAAAAGAAAACATATAGGATAGTCGTTGCATAGAAACATTGCTACATTAGACTTACCCTACCAGTGGCTATAATGGAATATATGGAATGTCTGTGTAACAGGGTCATTAAAAGGAACTTCAACGGTAGTTCATTTTATGAATGATTTTACAAATGTATATCTAGTTATAAATCATGTTGATTGGTGGTATCACTTTTCTTGTTATTAGGTACAACCTCAAATCAGATGCTGTACTGGACAATGTGGCATATGCTCGAGCTCGCAACACAGATCATCAAACAGAGCTTATACTGATGGCTGCAGCTATGATGTGCGAATCTAGGTAATATTTGTTGCTGCTTTGCAAACTTGTCTCAATTGTGGTAGTTTGAAGAGATTACTAAGGAATTGGATAAAATCATAGTCTTTTGCATTTCATGGATGAATTTCAAGACAAACAATAAAAACTATGTACTGGGTGGTTGTAATTAAATTGACCCTACTCATCTGGTTTATGAAAACTTCCCCAATATTTTGCCCAGCACGTTTCATTCCCAGTACATTTTGCCCCTGACATTTCACCTGCCCTGACTGTGTGAGTGACCAAGTGCAAGACCATATGAATGGCCAAATAAGTGAGTTGGACATTCAGCCCTGGATATTTCACACCTGACATTTCATCCCTTGTATAAATATTATGTTATCACTTGGTCATTCACTCAACCATACAGTCAGTCACACACACTCATCCGGTTACTCACTTACTCAATTATATGGTCACTCAATTGGTCATTTATATGGTTACTCACTCATACAGTAAATCTTTCATACAGTGAGGGCAGACTAAATGTCAGGTGCAAAATTTCCAGAAACAAAACTTACCAGGAGTGAAATGTCTGAGGTGAAATTTCCAGATCCCAAGTTATTTGTAGTCTGATCTGACAGCCAGAATGACACCAAACTTGGCAGGGGAACTAATGGCGACAAAAGGATTCCACAAAGAAAAAAAAATTATTTCTCAAATGTTGCCACAGGACCACACTATGTGTATCCTGTACACTGCATTCCAGGCTGCTGCTGGTACCAATAATCCCCTGTGTGCCATAGATGATCACAGTCACAACATCTGTAGTTGTATTTTCTGACACTACTACTAAACCATACATGTACCTTGTTCATATTCCTCTGCGGAACCTCTAACTAATTGGTACATGCGGGAATGTGTGTGTAGTGAAAACTGACATAAAGTTTGTTTCTGTGTAATGCTTGTTATGTGTGGTGTTGCCATCTGCCACCAGTTTTTATAGCTATGAGTGAAGTGTAATGATTGAATAATTGATCGTTGTACGCCTGTTGCTCTCTGTGGCGAGACTTTTTAATGTGGAGATCAGCTCGCATTTGCGCCTCGAAGTTGGGAACCACAGGAAACCAACTTCAGCCGACCACCACTATGGCGATGGTGGGGTTCGAACCCGGATCCTCGCGATGCAAGTCCGTCATTATGACCACTCGACCACAGTGGCTTTTCTGACACTGGTTTCTGTCCTACATAAGGCAAAACAGGCAAGCCGGTTTTTTTCCAAACTTCTGAACCAATTGTGTCAGTTTCTAAACTCAGAGTGCTGCAGCTTTTACGAACTGGTAAAGATGAAACAATTTCACTAGCAATGTGCTGTGGTAACATAAAATGCATATTGAGCTAGTCCACAGAATGTGTTTCAGTCCTTTACTCACGTCTTTAGATCCCAATTGATGCTGAGTCCTACATTGCTGTGAATTTACATTTTGAATTCTTACCTGCGTTTTATAAAATTCTCAACTATGTAGATTGGAACGGCAACATGTTGAGCCAAAAAATTTTTTTCACAGAACCCTTCTGTTGTTGCTATCAGTCTCTCCTCCACCAAGTTTGGTATTATTCCGGTCGTTAAATCGAGCTACAGATGACTGAGAGTTGTGTTAGCTTAATTACAAGTACCCTGTACTTTTTAAAAATCTTAAAAAAGAGTAGATGCACATTTGTTGACAATTTATGATCAATATCTGACATGTGTTAATTAGCTACTCTCTTTCCTTTCAGGTATGCATTATTGATAGTGGACAGCGCAACAGCTTTATACAGAACTGATTATTGTGGCAGGGGTGAATTGGCTGCTCGTCAGCAACATTTAGCACAGTTTCTACGGCTTCTCATGAGGATAGTTGATGAAGTAAGATTACTTTTTCCCCTCAATTTGTTTTGATTTTTACAGTAGACTATAGATGCTGTATCTCCCCAGTTTTACTTCATCTCTTGGAACACTAAAATATTGTTTTTCTCGCATTCAGACAGTGATAGAAAAAAATTCCCAGGGAATTTATCCAAAAAGTGTCTGTTGCCTGCGCACACACACACACACAGAGACATCACATACTTGAAGTAAATTGCCAGTGCACCAAATCGTGATTGACGAGGTAAAGACTGGCTTTACAATACAGGCATCATCTGTTTGATCTACCCACCGTCAAATAGGACCATACTTATCATTTATTGTCTTACCGATTTTTGGGCCCTATGGTGATTGTCACAGTGATTTCAATTTGAGTATAGTATGGCAGGTAATTTTTAAAGTATATTAGGGGATAATTGACTACTTCATGCTAATTGACAATGGCTAGTGCGATGTCTTTCGTTTCCAAAGGGGAAAAAATTTCTACTTTGTTGTTCTAAAATCCTTTTTATGTTTTTGTACAAAATTTGGATCCACATAAAATATCCATAATTTTCATTCTCGAAAGTTGTTGGCTATCAATACAATGGATTCAGCTTTATTATGTTTTAAAAACATTGTAAGTAAGAAAACACTTTAAATGGGAAATCTTAATGAGTATTAACAAAAGTTTGGACCAAGAAAATACGTCATACTAAGCTGGAAAAATTTCTAAGAGGGAATATTAGGAGCGGGATCTACTTTAATGTTTCGCTCTTTCTGGTACAACATCTTGCTACGTCTAGGACAGAGCTCATATTCATGTGTTGTGCTGGTTCGATTTAGTACTTATTCTGTCAGTGTTATTCGATTAGTTATTTTACCTTGATCGGGCGATTATCAAAATCGGTATTTTGTGATGAGGGGCTTGTCACTCTTTTGGTTTATTAGACTTAATAACTCTTTTGTTTGTTGACTTTTTTACTGAATGCTGAAATCGAAATATCATTTAATTTTCATTCTTTCCTCTTTTCTATTAAAATGGTTGCATTGCGGTTCAGCTATTTGAGATTGGTTCCGATCATTTATCGAGCATTTTCTAATAAATATTTGTTTGTAAAATAGAAGAAAACATTAATTAAATTTAACTCAAAACATTTAAGTTAAATTTCGTTCTGTCGATACAGTCACAAATACAGTAGAACTTTGATAGCTCGACAATCCCAAGAGTATCAAAAAAAACATGTCAACTTCAGTGGATGTCAAGTTAGTTTCATTTCACCTTTAACATTTTTCAGAAGTTGTTTATGCATGTTATAATTATGTGCCTGTATATTGTTTAACAATTCTATGGGGGTGAACATGACATGTTCTGCCAAACGAAAGGGAGTGATAGGCTGGCCCAAGGGGAACATGAAACACCCATCCAACCCTGTCCTATCCTGAATCGTTTTTGGGTTATTGCAAACAATCGATTATGGGAAAAAATACATTAATTTTGAGAAAAACCGCAATTTATAAAGTTTCTGAAAGACCTATATGCAAACTAATCATGTATTTCAGAAAAGCAGAAAAAAACCCATAAGTTAACACCAATTTCATTGAAATTCCTAGATTTAACAGTGAGTTGCAAGCTCTGAAAGATTGGAGAAGTTAAAAATCAAATTGTCACCAGAATTTTTAATCAGCCATTTCGCAAACACCATTCTAGCTGAAATCAATCAAATTTTTCAAGTCTTTTATTTTCAGAACATCAGCAAAATCTGTGTTTGTCGAAGTACTTTTCTTAGGTTTTGGCAATTTAGGTTAGGAAATTTTCTTAGGTTTAGATCTGCTATTTGTGAATAAGCAGTGCAATTGTCCAAAAAATAACTTTCCTTTTCACACTTAAAACAATTTTGATCTAGTTTTCTTGATCGTCTCTCACTCAAAAGTTTCAGAAATTATTCACATCTGTGGCTTTCATAGTCCATGGGGTGAGGTTTCCAGGTTCCAGACAGAGGAAAAACTTCCTCTGTCTGAAAAAAATTTTTGTCACAATCAATCAGCAGAAACAATGAAACATGCGAGAGTGCTGTCATAAAAATTTTGGGAACCGATCAACTCATGGGTGATTTCCTTAAATGAGTTGTGATAATGCAGTTTAAATCATAGCCAAGTTGGAGGAGGTTTTTTCCAATTGAATTTAGTTGTACCAATTATGGAAATAATAAATGTTGAGTTACCGGAATAATCAAGTTATTCGCACGTTGAGTTATCTAGGTTGTACTGTATATCTGTATTTTACACTGTCATTTATTTCGAGAATATTATGTATGGGACATAACAGGTGTATATCTGTTAAATATCTTGTCAGTTTGGAGTTGCTGTAGTGATAACAAACCAAGTCGTCTCGCAAGTAGATGGAGCATCCATGTTTGCTGCAGACCCGAAGAAACCTATTGGTGGAAATATCATGGCTCATTCCTCTACAACAAGGTGAGTTGAAATATTTGTAAATGTTTCTGGTCACTTCTATACAGCAGAAGCTCTCAATAACAGACACCATGGAACAGGAAGTTTTGTCCACTTACTGGGAGTGTCTGTTGATATAGGGATATCATATATATATATATATATGCCCCAAAGCAGAATATTTTGTGGTGTTCTGCAACGAGCCCTCAGCTGACTTAAAATGTTCTGCGGTAAAAATTCGCATATATATATAATAGCGTTTTTCTACACTTTTCTTAAAATTCTTCCAGATTGTTCTGCAACAGCACTGGTTGTTCTGCGACGTACGTCACACATTTCGGCATATTCTGCTTTGGGGTATATGTAGAGTGAAATACATTGAGGCCCTGTTTCAAAGACTTCAGAAAAAAACAGTTAACAGGAGATTCTGCTAACAGGGAGTTCATTATGGAGTTCCATTGTATATATATATGCAGTGAAACTTTGACGATATTCGATACCACAATATTCTTTACTACAATAAATCTCTCTATAAGAGAGATCCTTGGAGAGATTTTATAGGGACCGCGAGCTTGGACAAAAAAACAATAAACTCATTTTTTAATTACTATATACTGTGACAGATCCGTAGCTTGCATTTTATTGTCATAGGTCAGTGGTTCTCAACCTTTTTTTTGACTTGCTGAGCCCTTTTTGGCATATAATTTCTATGGCGGAGCCCGTAGGTCTTTTTTTTTTATTGATTTATCAGTTACTGATTTTTTTGTATTATCTAAAAATAATTGATTTTTTTTTTCAAATTTAGCTTATTTTTATTTTCTTCGAGTGGTCATGGAGCTCCTGGGAAGTGCACACGGAGCACCAGTTGAGAACTGCTGGTATAGGACATACATTCTCAACTGATGGTCTTTTAAGTCATCTGATATGGCCCGCAACTTCAAACACCAAGTGGCATAGGTGGCTTAAGTTGTCGTGACACATTTCTAAAGCACTCAACTGGCATGCTGCACATTTTCAGATAACTTGAGTGACTTGCGGCACATTTACTGATCACTTAAGTGACCCATAGCATATTTACTGATCACTGAAATGACACAACACAATTCTAGAGCACTAAAAGTGTCCCATGGCACATTTCCAAATCACTTAAGTGACTTGTCGTATAGTTTAGATCTCTCTCACAGCCCTCTGCACATTTCTAGTGGATCACTTAAGTGACCCATGGTGTAGTTCCACATCACATAAGTGGCTGTGGCATAGTTTAAAACACTGGAATGCCCTACAGCACAGTTTTAGAACGCTCAAAGGCCAACATGGCACATTTACAATTCACATAAGTAACTTGCGGTGCTGTTCCAGATCACTTGATATTGTGGCCCACGGCACATTTTCGAATCAAAGAAGTGGCCTGTCTAAAGGTTGAACACTCTTGGCACACATATTTGATCCATGAAACAAAATGTTAAGAACCTTTGGCCTATGAAAATTTTTCTTGAAGGAATTTCTAAACTGTGACAATTTTTTTTATTTCTCGCTTATAATCAGCTTCAATATAATTTGAAGTAATTTTGTTAGTTTTTGTTCTCTTGGGATCTAATGACAACAGTGTTTGGCCCAACCTAACTGTCGAAGTATTTAGGAAGTTGCAGGAGTACAAGAGCTGAGCCAATTTTGCTGAAACGATTCTCTTGCTACATGGTGCGCCAAATCCCTGTGCATTTGTGTCAAATACCCGGAATTTAGGAAAAAGAAGCATGACAATTTTGTTCGGGGAATGTGTTCTTTCCAAGATAAAGAAACAAATGGAGAGGAAAAATTCAATTTTTTACACTTCTTACCATCTACCACAATCGTGTTATCTTGTGACCTTGAAAAGTAGTTCTACTACCTTGAAGTATAAAATCCTGTACCTTTATTGATATAACCCACTGGCCCCTGAATGAATATGCCAAATTTTTCTGATTTCGGAGTTTTTTCTCCTTCAGGTTACTGAAAATAACTAATTTTGCGGCTACCAACCTGCGTTCAAAGACAGCATATCTACAACGTAAATTTGCTTCATTTCCCACAAGATTGCACACACGCCTTCGCAAAGAATTGAAAAGGGTATTGGTTTATTTGTTTAAATTACTAACATTTTTTGGAGATCATTGAGAAAAAAACAGGATCTGTAAAAACTTCAGCTAAAATATCCATAGTTTTGTCATCTAGCCACTATGCGGTTGGGTCGTTATCATCTACGGTTGCCGATCGTGACAATTTCACATCTCAAAAATCACTATTTGGCAAAAATGGGCAGCTTGAGGAAAAAAATTTCTACCCGTGCAGAACCTATTTTTGGCGCTGCTGACCACAGTCTTTTTTTTTTATATAGACAAAGCTTTTTTCACCCTTTCAACTCCATTCGGCACTCCTCCTATAGCTGCCCAATATGGCCGCATGGTCCGCTCCTGCATTGGTGGGGGAGGGGCATGCTCTTAACAATAGTCAAAGGAAGGAGTTTGTGCTAGGAGCATGCTCTCATTTTGCGTAACTTCTGTGGCATACCTATTATATATAAATGTCCTACCTTTCCGAAACATGTTGGAGAGAATGAAATGTTTGCACTCTTTCTTCTTGTTTTTCGCACTCCCTCTCGTGCATTGCTGGGATGGTACATTACTCCCTCGCTTATTGCTGGGACGTTGCTTAACATTGTATCACCAACAGAACTACCAATTATGTGATGAGTGGGTTGCACTACAATGTAAAGAATTACAAGAAGTGACATCAGTTCAGAGAATAGATAGATATTAGGCAGACATATTCAAACTTTGTAACCTTGAAAGCAGCCCAAAGTTCAAAATTTTGCCAGTTTTGGAGTGATTTTCTTTTATCTTTAGCACAGGGTAACGCAGACAGTGACAGAGTTCAGTGTTAACAAAAAAGTGTCTGAACAATGAAAAATCTGTCCATCTAATGCTTTAATGGAATAAAACACACAAAATCTTATGTTCAAGGGTATGAAAAGTTTGAAAAAGAATTGTCATTGAGATGCTGAACTTCTGAAAGCGACTCGTGATTCATATAGAAAATATTTTAGCATTCTTCAGACTGAGAAAACAGCAGAAATTTTTTTTTTAAGAATCTATTAACATGCTATTATGCAGAGTTGCCAACTGCTTCGGATTTTCTGGACAGCCACAGTGAACAGACAGAGTTACAACAGACACTTTCAATACTACGGAAATTGGTTTTAAAAAATCAGGTCTTTGAGGTTCTTGTGGTGGTGTACTTATTTTATTATTTTTATAAAATTGCACCGATCTTTACTGTAACGATGAATTCAAATATGCATGTGAGAAAGTTTGAGAGAAGACAAACTCGTGAAGCCGATCTGTTTTGTCTGTGCATAGAAGGTCATCTGGAAATCTGCGTCTAAACCCACTACTCTACCGACACCTTCTACAACAGAAAGCCTCCTCTGCGCGAAGCTTTGACATCACTGAAGTCATTCATTTCACATGTAGCTATTGGATATAGCAGTCCGACGTATACAAACTCTTTACCTTTTTGTGGTATATCCAGTGACTATAGGTGAAATGGGCGACTTCAGAGATTTCACAAGCTTCGTGCAGAGGCTTTCTGCTATGGAAAGTGTTTTCTCTACTTGATTCCCAAACACGCAAAAACCTGTTTGCCATCAAAAACGCCCCACGCTATGGGCTAAAAACAGGATTTGAATGGTTCAGCACGGCGGATCCGGACTATTTCGCTTTTAAATTTAATCATTTCTTTAAATTCTGTGAGAAGCTAACTTTTTTCACGGAAACCCTTATATTCTGAGCACTTTTTTTTTGCTATATCAGAATGAATAAGATTTTGGTGTTTAAGCAGCAGAAATTCTTGCTGCCTAGGTTTTCAGTATGCATGGCGTTTAATTTGAAAACAGTCAAATAATTTTTATTTGTAATTTCAGTAATGTATGTTTTAGTAGTGACAGATAATATACTGCAGAAAAAATTTAAATGAACTTTTAATTTGTGAAGGAAATTTATTTAGAATTATTCGTTCCAATCATTTTTGACAAAACCTTTGGCATTTCACATAAAAATTACTCCATTTTCAAAATTTCTGCTCCAAAAATTAATAAGGGGTGCTTGAACCCCTGAAGCTGCTGCTACTTTCCATGGAAGTCACGCAAGTGTATTGTGATGAACTCTTTATATATATAGGGTGGAAACACCAAACTAAATTTTATGTTAAAAATTCATTATTTACTTCTTTTTGTGCCTCCAGTAAATGCCCACAAGGGCAATTTCTGGTGATAATAATGCAGATCTAGAAAAGAAATGCCAAAAAAAGAATCATAAATTCCATAGGTGCATGATAATGGCGTAGCTGCCAAGTCTCCCGGATGTTCTACACCGGGGTGCATAACTTTTTCAGTCCGCAGCCCAGAAACTGGTACTGATTTTGTTTCAGTGCTCTGGAACTGTGTTGTGGGTCACCTGAGTGCAGTGCTGTTTTAACTCATGGGCCCACCCAAGCATGGCCAGGGCATCTCAAGTGCAGAAGGAGGTACCCTTGAAAAGAGGATAGATCTGGCTAGAAATTTTGAGACTAAGCAAGCCTGTAAATTTGTAGGACAAAATATTTTGAAACAGGTAAGGGCCTCAGAAAAATTACTTTGTTCGGGGGTCAGATGTGTGACTCTCTTAAGATGGCACATGCTTGAGTGATCTGAAAATTTACCGAGGGTCACTTAAGTGATCTGGAGATGTGTCAGGGGCCGCTTTAGAGGATCTGATAATGTGCCACAGGTAAATTAAGTAATTAATATGCTGTGGGTCACTTGAATGATCATTTCTGTCACACCGCTGCCATTTTCTGTACACAAGGGCTAATTAGACCGGGACCTACAATTTATTGTTGATTCCGAATGGCAGGCTTGTTTTTATACTCATCGAGAGGTTGGTGCACTAACCCCTCGATGGGAGACTCCCTGCGGTGGCAATTTTATCTGCTGTCATGTCGCCATTTCTGTTGTACCCCTGTTTTTCTGATAAGGATGAACCAGGTATTGAACTCGCGACACCTCTAAAGATTCTTTGGTACTTAAGGCAAGTATCTTATCGATCTGGTATCAATTGTGGTGTGGAAATGTGTCGTCAAAATTTCACTGTATGTACTTTTTAAGCTTTATTTCTATTTGTTTTCAACTGCATATAGACTTTACCTGTATTCGCTCAAGAAAACTAATACTCTCTCACTGTTGCATTGCCGTACCAGGTTGTATCTGCGGAAAGGAAGAGGAGAGACAAGGGTGTGCAAGATATACGACTCGCCTTGCTTGCCAGAGTCTGAAGCCATGTTCGCAATACTTCCAGATGGCATCGGGGATGCCAAGGACTAGTTACGTCGAGAGTAATTTTGCTGCACATTTGTTTGATTTTTGCATTGTGAGATTTTTTTTCGTGAAGTGATAAGTGACGCATTCATTTTTGTAAATATTATGCATATTTATTTACTGAAAATTATTTCGCTCTCACTGTGAAGCTCTTGGCAGTGAAGATGTGTATTTAAAATTTTATAGGCATGATTATTTTTAATGCCATTGTGTGTGTGTATATTGTCTGTTGTAATGTATGGCTCGTTAGAAGGAAAACGAGTAAAAATACAAATTTTATATATGTATATATATATAGAGCACATTTAACGACTGTAAATGCTTGTTGCATGATCCCTTAAAACATGACTTTTGAAGCTATCTCGCTGTTACAATAGAATTTTGGCGAGGGAAAATTTGTACAAACCATGATCAGATGGAATCGAATTTAAGCATAAAGAGCATTGAATGCAGTTCCATTAATTTGTTGTAATTTGAAAGATTGAGTTGATTGATCAAAATGCCAGCAAATCACAATTGAAAAGAATTTGTTGATCATATTTAGTGCATCTTTCATTATAAAGGACAAAGTTTTACAGCAAAACGTTTAAACCTTGTGAGTGACAGTTAACCCCCTAACAGTTATATAACATAGTTGCTAGGTCTTGAGATTTTCTTCTCAGACTTCAGAAAAATTCTTTATCTTCAAAATTTTACCACAATTGAAAAAACAATCCCTACTTTTGAGGGGAAAAGATTATTTTTTCAGAAAATTTACTCTGAAAAAGTCCTTTGCCTGTGCTTTTTCTCCCCAAAATGATGTCACGTGTGAAGTTAACTTGCAATTATGCCTAATTATGAAGAGGTTTCATTTCGGCAAGGAAACAACAAAATTCAGACAGTCAGCTTGCCATCATGGACACTTTGGTGGCAGAAATCGACCAGATAATCAGCTCAAACAGACGATGCACAATAAGGGACATCAGCAAAAAGGTGGGAATGAGTTTTGGCTTTGTGCCATTACAGGGAAATTCCACTAAAGGAAACTGCACAGTAGAAACGTTTGTGCCTGCCCTGCACATGAGTCAATAACAGTGCATGTTCACAGGGCCACCCTTGCCAGAGGTGTCTTGATAATTTTGGAGCTCCTTTACCTTAGAATTTTATATATTCTATGGGGAGAGGACTCAAAAATTTAGAAAAGTAAAACCATGAATATTCAGAATAAATGAAAGAAGAAACTTCAGAAAATTAATGGACGTTCAGAATTATTTCTCTCTCGATGAAAATACAAAATTCTGGAATTTATGAAAGGAATTAGTATTACTGTAAGTGCTGGGCTTGGTGCGACCACACTTGTAGCACACACCTAAGGATGGCTCTGAATGTTCATCATACACTGCCTTCATTTGCCGATGCACTTTGCGAATTCCAACTCCTGGCACTAAAACACTATCAAACACCATGTTGCTCTTTACTCACAAACATTCTACAAATGCAGAGGAAAAAACAATCATCTGTTGGACGATAATGTCAGGCGATCACCAGCACATAACATATTTATTCTGTGCAACTACAAAGGGCAAGTCCATCTCGCTGTACCTATAAACAAAGTTTTGCCACACACCTTCAAAAATAAACCAAATTATAACAAGTGTTCTGTTTTCATTTGATTGACCCTTATATTTACGGCAATGCATTTTTTTTTTTTTTTCATAGTTGTGCACGTTCGGTTTTCTTTTTTTTTGGAATTCTTGTACGTAATATTTGAGAGAGGCATTATCTAGTCTTGTCTACGCTCATGTATCGCCATAAATATGTTGGAAATAAAACATTTTAAAAAGAACAGTTCGTCGCATGAATGTTTCCCTTGATAAGAAAGGGTATAAATCGTGTGGGAGTGGGGTTTAGATTCTAAGAAATTATAAAAAAAACCTTTATTATCAGCATTCCCTCTACCTCATTTTTGTTTTGTTTTTGATCGCTCAGATAATTTATTAATAGGGCTAGCCCAGTGTTTCTCAAAGTGTGTGTTTCGCTGCTCCGAAGGGCATCACTAGAGTTATTGATTCGTGTGCCTATTTATGCTTCTTTTAAGTGGTTTTGAATGAAAAAATACTATATAATGCCATGACAGTTCAATGCTGGATAATTTAGCGCAATATAATTTAGGGGCAGAACCATCTATTTGTTTTTCCTAACTGCATGTCCTAAGCTCAAGGACAATCTGGAGAGACCATGTAAAAAGAAAGGTGGGCAAAAATTTTTCTTTGAGAGTAATTTAACATCCAACCAATCAACGTTATTCTGAAAGCGTACAACTACTATTAAGAATATGAATTTCTTTTTTGATTCTTGAGTTATGGCAACAATGATCTTGCACTTGTGCAACACTGTTTATTTTTTTTGTGATTGCACATGTATTTTTTGGTGGCATTCTATCCTTCTGAAGCAGGGTTTAAGCTACGGTCGCATTTTTTGCGAAATACAAAAGAAAATCGTAGAATGCGAAAAAAGTATTAGCCACTTTCGCAAAAATGCGTACAGGAGGTACGCAACGAGTAGACATCCAACCATCAATCATTACATTAGCATTGTAGCATTTTGCTAAAGCTTTTCCCCCCATTTTTGCTAAAGGAATTTTTTATCCAGCTTAAACCCTGTTCTGAAGCAATATTGCATTGAAAGAAATTCTTTGCGTAAATTTCATTTAATTATGGGAAAACACTTCCCGTTTTAAAACAGATTTGAGGAAAGCAACCCAAAGATGATCAAAAATAAAAATATTTTAGTTTAAATAAAACTAGCGAAGATACATCCCATGCTATATTTTTTTATTCCCATCAATTTAAAATGCTTTCTGAAGGTGAGTAACTCAAATGTCTGTGGGAAGAAAATCTTGTGCCCTCTCTACCCCCCTCCCCCCGAATATCGATCCCCCCTTTACAGGAAAGCATTGGTTCTTTTAATATGTATTACAGTAGCGAAAATAAGGAAAAAATAAAAGTTAGAGAATTTCTTTTAAAAAACTTTTCTTTGTTTAGTGATGAGTTTTCATTTGCACTAAGTGATAATGCTGTGACTAAAATCTTTGACCATTTTGGTTGCACCATGGTCATTTTTTGCACACAAGGGCAAATTAGACCCGGACCTACCATTCATTACCGATTCCGAACGACAGGTAAATTGATAATACTTACCAAGACGTTGGTGCTCTAACCCCTCAATGTGGGACACCCTGCAGTAGCAATCTTTTTCTGTGGTCATGTCACCATTTCTGTTGTACCCCTGTGCCAGGAAAGTTTCTGACAAGGACGAACCGGGTATTGAACTTGTGACACCTCTAAACATCCTTTGGTTCTTCAGGCAAGTATTTTATCAACCTGTTGGGCTATCAAGCACCCTTAAAATTTTTTAAAAACTTATTTTGTGTCTTGCTGCTGCACTTTGGAAATTTTTAATTTGCTGAAATATGTAATTTTCCTAATAATACACTGTGCAACACGCACAATCTTCAATTGCACAAATTCTTTGTTATACATCTATCATTTGTTTTTTGGTTGTTTTTTTTTTGGACGAAAACACCTGTAGAAATTTCAGAATCGTAACAATCATCCACCAACACAAGTTGACTGCATCGCCGCTGAAAAAAAGTTGACCTTGAACGAGAGGGCCCTCATGCAAAATTGTCCTTCCCACACGATCCGCATTATCATTCATGAAGGATATGGTTGCAGAAACTTCCTTTTTATCGTTGATAATGAGAAATCGCTGACTGAAGGATAGAACCCTTGCCAAGCGCAAGTAGATGGTCAACCTCCAGTGCAGACGATTCAACGCAGTGATTATGTTTTGTAAATAACAATTCCCTTCCCACTTTTTCCAGACTTAATACTGGCCGAAAATGCACTGCTCTAATTTGATTTCCATTAGCTTCTCTTTCTGCAGAGCCGTCATGAGTTCCCAAATATTGGGATGATGGACTTCATAGTGCTACTGGATAAATTATGCCAGCCCAACCAATATTATCATTGGTTTTTTGCAAAGCCATCAGTAATGACGTTGGACTGATTCCCTAGTTCTATAGCAAATTTCAGATCTCTCCTACGATTTCCTCATGTTGGCCTTCCAATCCAGGTGTCTTTGTAATAAATCTTCATTGTCTCCATAGTGTAGAGACAATGTATATAGTGTATAGTATTCTTCGGAATGATCCAATACCTTCGATACATTTTTTATGACGACATTGAAAGTATGTCCTAAGTCTGGAAAAAGTGGGAAGGGAATGTTATATTGGCAAAACATGTATATAATAAATAATATATATAAATACACATAATCTCTCACTGTGCTGAATCGTCGTAGATTTCCGCAGATGAACCATGAATCGAGCAAGGCAGCTGTGGGTAACAAAAGTTTGAGAACCACTTGGCTATGATTTTTATAATCTAAAAACAGACAAAGCATGCTTCTTCTATAAAAAATGTGTTTATGCTCTAAAGCAGGGGTGGCTAATTTCTCACTGTTCGAAGGCCAACACAATCGTCAGCTGCAGCTTCGTGGGCCACAATAGCACCAACACTCCAGTGAATAAGCAGCATCAGTAAAATGACCCAGAAAACTCAGATTTGTGTCTACATAAGTAATATGGTGAAATGCAGGCAAGTTAAAATTTTACCATGCTCCATTTCTTTATAAGTTGATACACATTCATTGTTTATCTGGCTGTTTTCGCAGCTAGATGCATCACAAAAATTACTGCTCCTTCTGCAAATTATTATATCCCTGGTTTGAATTTTACAGACGAAACATTTTTTCCATATTTTTCTGCAATTATTATTTTTCCCATGCTCCTGATTTGGCAACCGTCTGGGCCACATGGTTTCAATAGATGCTGAAGGAATTGATTCATGAACCGGTAGAAGTTTTATTCAGTGGGAGGGAAAGGCACACCAAAAGCCAGTCGCATGAATAGTACTGACCATTCGGAATGGGTAAACACGTCAGGCCAAAATAATATGGACCAACTTCACATTGACCAGGCAGACTACGTGCCAAAGGATATGCACACACACGATTAACTGGTGCTCCTGTATGTTCATATGATTACGAGAAACCAGATTTGCACGAAATATATGTATTCTCATTACATGAGTTACCTTCTTCAAACAAAATATCACCTTTTTAGGTGTTTTAAAAAAAGTCTTTCTGCTTTTCGATATGGAATGTCGTCAACTTGCCATGTCAATATTTAGATTAATATTTGTTTTCAACACAAATAATCGTAGTGTCTGGGTATGGAACTCTCTCGGTCAAAGGTTAGGCTACAATATTACACCCTTTTGCTCTTTGGAATTATTAGCGTTTGCAGTTGAAGTTCTGAGGTGCCATTATGAGTTAGCATCCACTTCGGAAAAAGTTTTATCGCATTGAGCAGAACATCAAATATGCATTCAGCTACAAATACAGAGGCCACCAACAGGGGGACTTGTCGAAAGAGGTGGCGAAAGAAATGCTCATAACAAACTTCATAAGCAGTTTTTGTGTTAGAAAAGGTAGTATAGCGAGAACATAGCAAATCACTACTGTCACTAGAAATAATGAATGTACAGTAAAACCTCTCCTTTGCGGATACCAGCGGGACAAAAAAATTCAACCGTAAATGAGAGGTTTGAAATGCATACTTTTATTATACAAAAGGGGTGACAGCAGCTAAAAGGGGTTTTACTGTTAAATAGTCCATTACTCAGGAAAGGTGCTGTTGAAACTAATAATGATCAGAAAATCAATTAAATACACAGTATTTTAACCTAGTCTGGGCTGCACAAAATCACTGTGATGTGGGATGCTTGTCTACCACCGTGAAGGTTGCTGTCCCGGGGATGTAAATAAGATATTTTCCCTAACAAGCTTCCATTAGACAGTGTCTTCATTTCCAACCCATCTCAAATTTAATTGAGAAAATTGCAATATAGCAAAATGGCCAGAGTTGGTGTTTGGTTTGCCTACCCTAAAGAAATTAAAAATATGCCGTAAAAATGTAAAATATGCTTTCATAAATAGGCTGGCCACATTTTCTTGGGAAATCGCCAATCATTGTCAAAAATGATGCCAAAGGTACAAAAATAAAATTTTTAATAGTTGCTGATATCGGTGAAAAAAAGTCATCAAACATTTCCACAAAACAAAGTCAAAGGTAAGTGAAATTGCCAATAGCAGGAAATGAAGCTAGGGAAGAGAGGCCTTGGGGGGGGGGGGGGTGTAATACCTCTTCATTATTATAATGAAATATGCAAAATGATGTTTTGAAATATGAAAAAATGTCTTAAAATTCCTGAAAAAAAAAGCTCTGGCGTAAAAATAGTGAAATAAGCGAAGTCATAGAAATCCTAGCCAGCCTTACTTATTAATGATAAAATGTCAGCCTATAACAGTTTCGTGAATCTTGCTTTCGCTGAAGCATCTTCAGTAAAATCATGTAGGACAAGGATGCTTAACCTTTAGGAGAGTATGGGCTACTTCCTTGGTTTGAAAATGTGTCGTGGGTTATTCAAGGGATGTGTAAATATGATGCAGGGTCATTTGAGTGATTTAGAAATGTGCCGTGAGCCACTTGGGTGATGTGAAACTGCACCACAGTCAATTTTAGTAGTCTGGAAATGTGCTGCAGTCTACTTAAGTGGTCTGGAACTGTGCCATGAGTCACTTAAGTGATGAGGAACTGCACCGCTGGTCAGTTAAGTGTTCTGTAAATGTGTCGTTTAGTTCATTTTTGTAAAATTAGGTTTCAGGTCACAGGCCACATCAGATTACTCCAAGAGCCTTTTACCATTTGGTCCCTCGAGCCACAGTTTGAGCATGCATGACTTAAAAAGTGAATTTGGCACCCCCTTCCAGGGCTGTCATTTGGGGAGGGAGATTCCTCCCATCTCGGATTTAGAAAATATATTAGAAAAAGTGTATATTTATATATATACACAGTGAGTATATATATTCTGTGCCCCCTCCCGGAAAAAGTTGAAATTATGGTCCTGACCCCTTCCCCCTAGTCCAGTGATTGCCTGGGGCACCAGATCTCCCTGCTGGTTGCAGTCCTGAGCATAGGGATTAAAATTGAAAATCTTTTATATAGGGTTGTGTAAGTCTGGTGTTAGGCCTGGATCAAACTATAACAGTTTGATAAGACATCTTTTATAAAACTTAAAAATGCAACCAATCAGCATTACATTCGAGCGAATGTAACAGATTTACCTAACCAGGTTTCGAGGTGTTTGGTTGGCCACCCCCTTGAATGTATAGGATTTGAATTTGAGATTAATAAATTATGTGGGAGGCCCTGCACCAATTTCTTTTCTTGAATATTAATTTAACATCTAAACATTCGGGCACCCATATATCGACAGACTGGAAAACATCAGAAAACTGATTATGGAACATCTACTGCCACCTAATATTAATAAAAAAGAAAACAAAACTTGGGTGTAGTATCATCATTGAATACTAGATGGCGGTAAACCCTTCATCAAGGAAATATTTTTTGCACACCTTACGGGAGAAGTTACAGTAAGTCAAGACGACCATATATTCATCGGTAACATTGTGAATTGGATGTCTTGTCATCTGGACAACCATTGTTGCATATTTTTTCCTTTAACTGCCGCATTTCAGGGAGAGTTTGTTACATAAATGGTATCATCCAGAACATTTTGCCAAGGCCTAGTTGCAAATTCAACATGCTGGCCACCATGCCTGCTGACATATCAGAATTTGGATGGCTATGACCAGTACTAAAAAAATATCCCAATGTCATGTATTAGCTGCCATCTATGATTTAGAAATAGTAATAGTTGGTAATTTTTCGTCTTTCTAAATGATAGATAATGGGTCCTATTTTTCTGTTTGTGATTCACCAATGACCACCAACACAGAAATTATCAAATATCTGTGTAGGTGGCAGCAAGAGCTATTCCAACTTGAAATTGCATTAGCACTTGGCTGACCATATTTCCCTGAGAAACATTGGAGCCTATTCCGACAAATTGATGATGCCTTGAACCAATTGTCACCAAAACGATACCAAAAGTAAAAAAAAGTGAACAGAAAACTAAAAAAAAAAATAACCAAATGGCAGGAAATTTGGGCTCATGGGTTGAGATGAACGTGAAGGTCTAAGGGGAGCGGGCATGATGATGAGTTAATACATAATTATATACACGCAAGAATGTACAGATCGTCTGTACACATCTTTGATGTTCCCCCCACCCATGATGATTGGCCCACCCGTTCAGATGTCACTGACAGTCTATGATTTTTTTTTCTTGCAAGCACCCCTCTCCCCTATACATTCTAGATGATTTGGGAATTGTGTATGAATTGAGATCTAGAAATTTAGCCCCGGTACATTTCACCTGCCCTGACTGTATGAGTGACCAAGTGGGTAACTGTATGAGTAAGTACGAGTGAATGACCATATGAATGATCAAATGGGTTACCAAATGTGTTGCCATATTTTGTGATTAAGTTAGTGACCATATGAGTGATGATTACACTCACTTGGTCTCGCGTACTGTCTCTAATGTGGCCACCACAAGTGGGTGCACTTGTCTACTCATATGATCACTAATACAGCTGATAATGTCACAAATACTTCGTAACTCATATGACCACTCACTCCCACGTGTCACTCACCCACTCAGTCTTACCACTCACATGGTCAGGGCAGGTGAAGTTTACAGTAGACGATAAATTTCCGTAAACTGAATGAACCATAAGGTGATTAACAAAAAAATGTTTGAAGATAATCAAATTATTTAATGGTGAAGACAATGAAAAATGAAAAAGCAAACAAACAAATCAAGAGTCGTCTATTTCGGGTTGATCCAAGGACGATGAAGACGCAGCAGCTTCCGCCGCCATCGCCCTAGCCTTTTTTTCGAGTTCTTGTATATCAGATGTTGTTGGCATTTCTTCGACAGCTGGTTCTTTGGTTGGACCAGAAGGATCGTCCTCCACTCCACCGACAGTCGCATTTAGCATCTGAGCCGACATAAAGTTCACCTGGGTGTTGTACACGGCCTGAACGCTTCTTCTGATCCTCAGCATCTCTCTCATTGTGTCCTCATTGCCATGTTTCACCTCGAAGGACTTCCAGGTTTGCCAGAACTCTTTGTTGGTGCGCGGATCGCACATCTGGCTGCAATGTGCATATATTGCCCTCGCCCTGTCAATCTCACCAAGCTTCCTCTCCAGGTCCGCAAACTTCACACACATCTGGATCGCTTCCTTATCGGGCAGAGCCTCGATGGCCTGTTCATAGATGTTCCTCGTATATGTCACACCATATATCTCTGCCGCTTTCCTTATGTAGAGGTTGAACATCTCGAACCGTTCTTCTGGCGCGACAGCTTTTGTTGCCCTCTCATAAATAGACATTGCGTGACGGGCGAGGCCATGATCTTCCTCAAGCTTCGCATACAGCAGGCATAGCGACTTGGCAAATTTTGGTGGGCACTTCTCCAGGCACTGCTCAAACAGGTCTCTCGCCCTTTCCAACTTACTCCCTTCGTAACGTTTCAGAAACTTCGTGAGGTACGTGTTCCAGATGTCATAGACATTCGGCCACTTGAACAATGCGATACCTTTCTCGTAGGCCTTGAATGCTTCCTCGAAGTAGTTGTGCTCTTCCAGGAAGAGGCCATAGTTTATGATGATCTGTGGTGTCGCAATGCGGAGATCAATGATCCTGTCGTATACCGCCTTCGTTGACTTAAAAGTGCCGAAGCTCTCTTCCAGGTCGGCGTACAGCGACCAGACCTTCAAGGACTTGTATAGCCTGTCCTGTGCCGACAATGACTGGTCGTGGTAATCACCTTTCTTTGGTGGCGCCGCTGTAGCCTGGTGCATCAGGGATAAGGCCTTGTCAACGTTCTTATGCCGCAGCTCCAACTCGGCCCACTCACACCAGACTGTGGCGAGATCATCCACTTTGACGAATGGCACCTGAATTGCTTTCCCGAAGATCACCCTAGCATCTTCGAGCTGCTTGTTGCTCTCATAGAACTTTGCGAAATCCACCCACAGCGCATGCAGCTTGCCGGACGCAAGCTTTGGATCGACCGTCTGAACGGCCTCAGTGTAAGTATATATAATCTCCTTCGGCTTGCCTTCCAGGAGCTTGACCCTCTTCTGCCACTCATGCACGTTATGAGGGTTCTGTCTGAGGATAACACTGTTGAGCAACAGCGGCCTACGGTCGATGAGGTCTTCGAATCTCGCGAGCCTAAGCTCGACGTCCAGCTCATCGTCTTCAGATTCGCCACCTTCTGCCATCGCCTCCATCTTTGCATTGACCAGGCCTTCTTCAAACTGTGCATATGCATCAAAAACCTGTGTGAAGTCCCTCACAGTCATCACAGTCTGGACAGCTTCCTCGAATATATCTCTGGCACGTTCGAACAGTCCGCTCCTTATGTAGTAATCAGCCAGACAGTTCCAGAAATGACCGACTTGATCAGTGAAACGGCTCAGCCCATCTCTTATTATGGCATCTACATTTAAAGAGACGACGTCTTCAGGGTTCTTCGACATCAGCTCACACAGCTCGTTCCACATCTGATGCTTCGGTTTCCCAGACCTCGAAACGAAGGAGTCGTTGTTGACAATCTCTGCGAGTTTCACAGCAGCGTCATCCAGCCTACCTATCTTTATCAAGTACTCGATGAACTCCTCAGCGTTCTCTGGTGACAGCTTCATGTAACGCCTGTAGACCCGGATGGCGGTCTCCGGGATCTCTCGCTGCGTCACAAACTTGATGTAGAGCGGCCAGATGCGGTGGTGCTGGGTTATGGGCAGGGCCCTGAGGGCCCGGTCGAAGACGTGGCGGCACCTGGTGGTCTGACACTGGAGCATGAGGAACGAGCAGTAATCTATCCATATCCTCGGCATTTTATGCATGAACACTAGAGAGCGCTCGAAGGCGCTGTTGACGTCCTCGTAAGCCGGATCTAGAACAAACTTGCTCTTCAGCTGCTTACGTCTGAGCTTCAGGTAGCTGTACCAGAGCTTGTAGCTTCCGGGGAGCTCCTTCAAGGACCTCTCGTACAGTTCGTTGATGGTGGAGCTCGGGGAGCCTTTCTTGTGCTCGATGTAGCGGAACCAATGCTTCACCGAGAAAGGGTTCCTCAGGATCTCCTCCTCGTAAGGGACGTCTTCCTCGGGAATTTCGACCACGTGTGCAACCATCACTAAACAACAAAAAAAAGCTTCAAGTTTATGGATCAAAACAACAACAGCCAGACGTAAAACATCAGGACGTCTTTGACAGCTATTCTCCAGCTTGGACCATTTATCGGAAACGATGGTGGTGATTTCCGTTGAATATCGATTAACCATAATATCAGGTAAAACTGATGCCCTTAATACTGAGCTGACCATGTTTTCTCGACAAAAAATAAGGATATTTTGAATCCGAAAATAAGAGAAATTGCTAATTCTTGCTGAAACTGATGCTAAAGGTGAGCAAAAATTTTAACGGGACCTTTGCCCATAATCACCATCACTTTGAGGGACAGGCTACGGTCGCAACCAAAACAAACCGCTCTTTTCCCTATACTTAACATGTGTTTTGCTGGTTCGAATTCTTTTAAAATATTAATAACTAAATAAATTTAAGCACCATGACTGTTTAATGCGTCTTCAGGTAATCTACATGATCCAATTAAGGGGACAAATAAAATCTTTTATATTTTTAATTTATTTTTGAAAGGGGGAAGATCATTTTTCACTCTCAACTCGTCATACGTTTTTAGTTCAGTGCCTTCAATTTATTTCAAAAATTTGATGCATCACATTAATGTCTATGGGAATATGATTAATTAAAATAATATGAAGCTCCAATAAAATGCAATTTTCATAATTTTTTCTTTTAACTGTTTATTTTGCCTTTTTGTGTCGTCCATCATTATCATAGATCCGGGACATTTCGAAAGTGTTTCAGGTCCGTGGGTGCTCGCCTTAAGCTTTACATGAAGAATTTTTGATTTCTGAATCAATTCTGAGGTGCTCGAGCATCTTCTGACAGGACCGTAGCTAGGATTTTTGCCACCCGGGGCAGACAGCATTTTGCCGCCCCCGTGCCTCAAAGTACTGGAAGTGCTCGAGCGTTCTCCACCACTGTGTATTCATGGCTTTGCTGCCTTAGGCTGTACGAATTTCGCTAAACTTCTTCCGTTCCACTGTCATATTCATGAATACGTACTACTGAAATATATGCCGCCCATCCATCAAAAAAAAATTTTTCAAACAAAAAAAAATCGTGTGTTTGTATAGAAACCGAACAACAAACACACGATTTTTTTTGTTTAAGCTTTAATAAATAACACATTTTTTAATTTTAAATCTTTATCAAAACATGTTCAAAACTGATCAAAAACATCATAAGAGTGTTTGAAATTTAAGAAACAGTCAATCTTAGCTCTGTTTTAAGTAATTTTTTTTCTTGATTTTAATTTTATGAAACATGATTTTATATTACAAAGTTTTTAACATTTGATTTTGATTTCCCTAGGGAAATTTTTACGGGAGGGGGGGGGGGGAAAGAGGTCATTTTGAATTATTTTTCAGTTATACGATTTTTGCATTTATACGACGCATTCACCTGCTGTTCCGGCGATGTGATTGAAACATCGTTTATATAGGGCGCGTCGATCGTATAAATGCGGTTTTGTTGTATGGGGTCTGAGCCCCCCCCCCCCCCCAACATTTTCAATAACTTTACGCCTATGAAAGAGTATATTTTTATTTGAAAAATAACGGAGAAATACGGAAATGACCCGGGGAAATATTGATCTTACGGTCACGCTATATAAAAGTGTTTGATATTTTTGGTGATTCAGACTTATCCCCCTCCCGTTCGTTTCATATTTATTTTCCAAAACATCCGTGGTCTTTTTCCTGTTCTTAAAGTGATCATACGTCCCGTATTTTCCGGGATGGTTCCGGTTTATTCTGTTTTAGTGGCCATCCCGACCTTTTCGCAAAAAAATTTTCCCGTTTTTAAAAAAAAAATCTTACTTGAATTTTTATTCTTTATTAAAATAAGAGATTGAAAATATTTTTGAACTCATAAATTGTATTTTATCATTACAAATATAAATATTGATCGCGCATATGGTGAACGTTTTACGTCGTGGAATTTATTTTAATCCACTGCAATTTGCAGTTGTGCTTCATTTCCCGCCATTGACGACCTTTCCGTAATTCAGCAGTATCTGGCAACTTAGTTTACTTTTGGCAATAATCGGCGATGTCCCGTATTTGAAATCCCAATTTCCCGTACAATACAATAATAATTATACAGGGCTTTTGGCTACCAATTTCCCGTATTTCATTCGAAGAAATATGGTCAGTTTATCTTGTTTCTGTTCCGCTCGTTTCCCGCGAAATGTGTGTGTTGGGAGACTGAAATGCAACCAAAACGAAAAAATTTCATTGGCCAATCGTGAACCGTCGACGCGCATGCATCCCGCACACACTGAGGACGTTTCCACAGTTTCGCTTCACGACTTGATGGTGCGGTGCCGCCACGTGTTTTTTGCTCTAAGTACGTACGTACCGCGATTAAAATACTCGGGAGTAGTTGGTGCCGTGGTGCTTTTGTAGGGTGCCATTTCATAGAGTGCCTGCCATCAGTGAAAGAATCGAGCTACCCTCATATAAAGGTAAGGGCGATATTTGATTTCTTTTTTTTTATCATTGTGGTACCCCGTCCTCATTCTAGTGCGAAAGTGGTACTAAACGGCAATCTTTATGCATGGGAGCCCCAGGAGGGGGGGGGGGCATAGGAGATTTTTTTTTACTACACCATTGCCTCATTTATAGTTTGTTCAAGATCTAAAGCAGCTTTTAGTGAAGAAAGTGTTCACGAAAAAGTAAACTATTGAATCTTGTTTTTATGGGTACGGTGGCGAATCTTCATAACCGCCAGGCCCATCTAAAAGCATCGCTGGGGGGGCCCAGGGTATCTAGGATTTTTTTCCCGCCCCTCCGCACAACTTTGAAACTCGATCATTTTCTATAACGGTGTTTTTTGTTCCCACCTGAAACAGTTGCCCTGGGCAAGTGCCCCCCCGTCCACTCTAGTTCCGGCCCTGTGGGGCCCCCCCCGGGCTAAGTGATTTACTTAAGGCCCCTATCTAGCTGGAAATCTACCGACTCGAAAAATTTTAATTGTCTCATTTTTATGAGACATCCCTTGCCGTGTTCGGATGGGCCTCATGCGTTACTGGGCCTTGAGCAAATCAGAAATCTGTGGGGCCCCTGGAGTCAATGATGGTTTAGTTATAGTCAGTTTATATATATTGTTTGAATTTGGGAGGGGTAAAATCATGAAGCTCAGGGCAAGTGCCCTTGCGCATGTGGAAATCGCGAACACCACCGGCAGGGCCGTCTTAAAAGTATCATGGGTTCAGGGTCGTCTTAAGAGCATCGTGGGCCCCTGGGCCAAGCGATTTTTCTGAGGCCCTGCTTCGCAAATTCTCGAAAAATTCAACCAATTTTTCTGAGGGCCCGGGGGCCTATGTGTTAAGACGGCACTGCGGGGCTTCGATGTGTATATACAATGAAACCGCTCATAACGGTTACCTCTCTTTTGCGGCCAAATATAATCATTATATCATCATATAATCCTAGTATGCATTTCAAACACCTAGTTAGCAGTTACCGCTCTTTTACGAAAGAATCTCTTTTGACCCTCCTGTGTCCGCAAAAGAGGGGTTCTACTGTACCATCATCGCTACCGTTATATACAGTGGAACCTCTGGTTTGCGGACACCCGTGAGATAAAAAATTCGTCCGTAAAAGAGGGGTGGCCGTTAACAGGAGTTTGAAATGCATAATTTTATTACACAAGGGGAAATTATAAGTTGGCCAAAAAGAGGAGTGTACGCATCAGGCAGTTTACATTCCCCGTTGGCGGATAACAATTTCGGTCTCATGGTGTCTGTTGTCGAGAGGTTCCACTGTATATGGCCACAAGCAGTTGCCTGATTGTAACATGTGGGGGCAAAGCAAGAAGTGTTGGGGAGGGGGGAGGGGAGCGCGACCAGGTCGAAGTAAATCAAATGAAATACAATGAAACAGGGGCGTCGGAAGTGTTTCTAAACTGTGGGTGCTCGTCTTTAGTTTTATATCGGAAATTTTAATTTCTGAATCAATTCTGGGGGTGCTGGGATCCATGCCACAAATCACTATGGGTGCTTGAGCACCCACAGCACCCCCGGCTCCGACGTCACTGCAATGAAACCCCTCTGTTGCGGACACCGGCGAGACAAAAAAAAAAAAGAGTCCGTGAAAGAGGGGTGATCGTTAATCGGGGGGCTTGAAATGTGTGTACTTTTATTATACAATAGTAATTATTATTTGGCCACAAAAGAGGAGTGACCGTTAAGAAGGGTTTACTACAATACAGTAAAACCTCTCTTTTGCGGTCACCGGCGGGACAAAAAAAAAAAAAAAAATTCGTCCTTAAAACAGAGGTAACAGTTAATCAGGTGCTTGAAATGCATACTTTTATTATGCAGTCGGATCCCGTCATAACGAACTCCAAGAGGCCGGTTAAATCGCTTCGTTATAACGAGAAATTTCGTTAGACAGAATTCCAGGTTTTTTGCATTGTTCCTATGTAAACTTATCTGAGGGATTAAGAAAGGTGTTCGTTTAAACGAGATTTTTGTTATAACGGTATTCGTTAAAATGGAATTCGACTGTACAAAGAAAAATTGTTTGGTCGTAAAAGAGTGGGGTGATCGCATCTGAGGGTGTCCGTTAGGAGGGGGGTTTTACTGTATATGCCGTCTTAATTTTTGGGGGCACCTGAAATTATGTGGTCCCTTGGACACACAAACTCTTGCCCGTAAGGAAAAGAAAAAATTCGTCTTCCCATGTATAAAACGCCTAATTTGAAACATTTTATGGCCTAGTTTCGAAATCAATTTCGCTTTTGTTTCGGCCTGCTGGCCATATCTTGTCCTATGGAGTCCGGTGCCCCATGGGCTGGAATATTTTCCGGGTCAGGATTGTCATTTCCATTATGAATTTATGGGGGATTTATTCGGGTTACCTCTGTGTCACCTTCCCTATGTGGAGTCAAAGGCTACCGCTCGCCCCATTCGTGATTTACTGGGAAATCACCGACAAACAATTCACATCGATAAATTCAGCGACAAGTATTACCCGCCACGCAGGCCCATTTAGGAGGCAGGGGGGCCCGTTGTCCCCCCCCCCCTCCGGAAAAAGTTGAAATGACGGCCCTGCCGCCACGCGATTCACCACATATTCACCTCCAGCGATTTCACCGAAATCATAATTCACCTTTAAACGATGGAAAATTCACCGTCACGCAGTTCACTTAGAAACAATTCACCACCACGGGAAAATTCATGGATACTAACCATCGGAATTCATTTATTCCATTCCGTGAATTCACTGGCAATGAATTCACGGAAAGGAAAATTCACCTACAAACAAAATTCACCGCCGGTGAATTTCTCCAAAAGCATGGGGAAAATTGAGTCCGAGTGGAAAAATTTGCCGGCACCAGTGAGTGAGTAAGTGACCGACCGACCGAGAGTGAGCGATCGAATGAGTAAGTAAGTGACCGACTGGATGAGCGAGCGAGTGATCAAGGTGCGCGAGCGAGGAATTGACCGACTGTGCAAACGAGTGAGAGACCAAGTGAGCTACTGAGTGAGCGAGTGATCGAATGGGTGAGTGACCAAGTGCGCGATCGATCGATTGACCGACTGTGCAAGCGAGTGAGAGGCCAATTGAGCGAGTGAGTGACTAATAAGCGAGTGATTGGCCAACCGGATTATGTGAGTTGCTCACTCGCTCCCTCATATACGCGCTCACTGATCGCA